>NC_091190.1:9348458-9613458 GCF_040958095.1 Procambarus clarkii | reverse complement strand
CTGTTGTGTTGTTGTTGTTGCTGCTGTTGTGTTGTTGTTGTTGTTGCTGTTGTGTTGTTGTTGTTGCTGTTGTGTTGTTGTTGCTGTTGTGTTGTTGTTGTTGCTGTTGTGTTGTTGTTGTTGCTGTTGTGTTGTTATTGTTGCTGTTGTGTTGTTGTTGCTGTTGTGTTGTTGTTGTTGCTGTTGTGTTGTTGTTGCTGCTGTTGTGTTGTTGTTGTTGCTGTTGTGTTGTTGTTGCTGTTGTGTTGTTGTTGTTGCTGTTGTGTTGTTGTTGTTGCTGTTGTGTTGTTGTTGTTGTTGCTGTTGTGTTGTTGTTGCTGTTGTGTTGTTGTTGCTGTTGTGTTGTTGTTGTTGCTGTTGTGTTGTTGTTGTTGTTGCTGTTGTGTTGTTGTTGCTGCTATTGTGTTGTTGTTGTTGCTGTTGTGTTGTTGTTGTTGCTGTTGTGTTGTTGTTGTTGTTGCTGTTGTGTTGTTGTTGTTGCTGTTGTGTTGTTGTTGTTGCTGTTGTGTTGTTGTTGTTGCTGTTGTGTTGTTGTTGTTGCTGTTGTGTT
Source organism: Procambarus clarkii (assembly GCF_040958095.1). Taxonomy (NCBI): domain Eukaryota; kingdom Metazoa; phylum Arthropoda; class Malacostraca; order Decapoda; family Cambaridae; genus Procambarus; species Procambarus clarkii. The sequence goes on along the minus strand of NC_091190.1, from coordinate 9,612,908 downwards.
GTTGTTGCTGCTGTTGTGTTGTTGTTGTTGTTGCTGTTGTGTTGTTGTGTTGCTGTTGTGTTGTTGTTGCTGTTGTGTTGTTGTTCTTATTGTTGTGATATTTTTCTTGCTGTGTTGTTGTTGTTGTTTTTGTAATTATTGCTGTGTTGTTGTTGTTGTTGCTGTTGTGTTGTTGTTGTTGCTGTTGTGTTGTTGTTGTTGCTGTTGTGTTGTTGTTGCTGTTGTGTTGTTGTTGGTGCTTAGTTGTTGTTGCTGCTGTTTTGTTGCTGTGTTTTTCTTGTTATTGTTGTTGTTGTTGTGCTGTTGTTGTTATGTTGTGTGTTGTTGTGTTGCTGCTGTTGCTTTGTTGTTTTATTTGTATTTTTGTTGTTTGTTGTTGTAATTGTTGTTTTTCGTGTTGTTGTTGCTATGTTTTATATTTTTGTTGTTGCTGACTGGTTGTTGTTTTTATTCTTACCTGGCTGTACTCACCAACTTGAGCGTCCATTGGTTGAGCTCTGGCTCTGAGCGTCCATTGGTTGAGCTCTGGCTCTGAGCGTCCATTGGTTGAGCTCTGGCTCTGAGCGTCCATTGGTTGAGCTCTGGCTCTGAGCGTCCATTGGTTGAGCTCTGGCTCTGAGCGTCCATTGGTTGAGCTCTGGCTCTGAGCGTCCATTGGTTGAGCTCTGGCTCTGAGCGTCCATTGGTTGAGCTCTGGCTCTGAGCGTCCATTGGTTGAGCTCTGGCTCTGAGCGTCCATTGGTTGAGCTCTGGCTCTGAGCGTCCATTGGTTGAGCTCTGGCTCTGAGCGTCCATTGGTTGAGCTCTGGCTCTGAGCGTCCATTGGTTGAGCTCTGGCTCTGAGCGTCCATTGGTTGAGCTCTGGCTCTGAGCGTCCATTGGTTGAGCTCTGGCTCTGAGCGTCCATTGGTTGAGCTCTGGCTCTGAGCGTCCATTGGTTGAGCTCTGGCTCTGAGCGTCCCGCCTCTCAACCGTCAATCAACAGGTGTACAGGTTCCTGAGCCTATTGGGCTCTGTCATATCTACATTTGAAATTATGTATGAGTCAGCCTCCACCACATTACTACTTAATGTATTCCCTTGTTACCTGCTCTGACACTGAAATTTTTTTTTAGCGCCTCTGTCTCTTATTTGGGCACCAAGCTTTCACCTGTGTCTCTTTGTTCGTGTTGTTGTTAAATACTTTGTCTTTGTCCAGTTGACAGCTGAGTGGACAACTCTTCGGATTCGTTGCGCTGAGGTTCCGGGTTTGATCCCCGGTGGAGGCGGAGGCAAGAGGCAAAATGTTTCTTTCACCCTGATGCTCTTGTTTCCTAGCAGTAAATTTGACCCTTTGAATTAAATAAGTACCTGCTATGGGCGGCTTCCTAAATGGGGGGGTGTAACAAAAAGTAGGCCTGGTCGAGGACCGGGCCGCGGGGACGCTAAGCCCCGAAATCATCTCAAGATAACCTTGTCTATTCCCCTGAGTATTTTGTAGTTGGTTATCATGTCTTCCCTTTCTCCTATGTTTTCCAGGGACGTAAGGTTTAGCTCCCGTAGCCTTTCCTCGTAGCTCATACTTCAGTTCTGGGACTAGTCTGGTGGCATACCTCACAATCTTCTCAAACTTTTGTCGGAAATTTCAGCACTAAATTGTTGTTGTTGTTGTTGTGCTGTTGTTGTTATGTTGTGTTGTTGTTGTGTTGCTGCTGTTGCTCTGTTGTTTTATTTGTATTTTTGTTGTTTTTGTTGTTGTAATTGTTGTTTTTCGTGTTGTTGTTGCTATCTTTTATAGCAACACGTAACATATCAAACCAAAAGGTTATGTAAGGAACTCACTAACAATATAAACCACTAACTTCATTAAAAGAAAACGGGTTTCAGTTGCTTCTCAGAGAAAATGGGAAGCCCGACATGTCACCAAAATATTTATTTACATAGTGCGTATCCTACAAACCATCAGCCTGGGAACTAAATATGATAAAAAAGTATTTACCAGTTTTGGATTTAATTAAAACATAATCAGAACCACCGTCTACTTCCCTAAGTCAACACTGACGAATTCAGAACTGCGATGCTGTGGACGGGTGAGGGGATGTCCCGGACCGCGGCGGGAAGGGGGGGGACACCGCGCCTTGTGCCCGCGGTCATATAGACAACACGCTGCAACCCGTCCTCGACTCAAGTCCATTGCATCCAGTGGTCAACCCCACAGATGCATTCATATATTTTTACATGCAGTTCATTCAAAACAGGAATTTTCTCAAATATAAGTTAATATTAAACTATATTAGCATATTGTGCATAGATAAGCATAGGTTAGGTTAGGTTATGTGCTAGGTTCTGATGCCGATTATTTGCATTTGTAGTTTGTGAGTGAGGTATTAATAGCGTTGTGGTTCGAACAAAATTTGTCAGTGAAGCACATGTTCCCGTAGTGTTCGAACGAAATCAGTTGAGTCGCAGCCCGTCCTCCAAACAAAGACCCAAAAGTGATTCCATACACCACGCAAAGCCCCCAGGTGTTAATGAATGAAAAACTATTTACACACGACGCACAACTGATTTAGTTCGAACACTTCAGGAACAAGTGCTTCACTGACAAATTATGTTCGAACAACAATGGTGTAACTGCTACATCCACGTACCTCAAATACAAATAATCGCCAACAGAATCTAAACATGTTGACCAGACCACACACTAGAAAGTGAAGGGGCGACGATGTTCGTCCTTGACCGTGAGGACTACCTCCAGAAAGCTGATGTCTTGCTCTCTGACTCTCGCACTTATGCCCCTCTGACATCTAACCCTTTGGATCGCCTCAAAACTTCCTTTAACCGCAAACTAAGACAGCTCTCTAGTCTTTGTCCTCCTGATTTTGATCTCATTAAACGTTTCCGTGTCATCTGCCCTTCTCTTCCTTATTTCTATGGTCTTCCTAAGACTCATAAACCTGGTGTTCCTCTTCGTCCTATCATTTCTTCACGGGGCTCTGTCAGCTATCCTCTTGCCTCCTGGCTCGCTCAAACCCTGACACCTTACCTTGGCACTTTTTCCCCTGCCCACCTTCGTCACTCTCAGGACTTCATAGAAAGACTGCGCCTGCACCCCTCTTGTAAGATGCTTAGTCTTGATGTCGACTCTCTGTTCACTAATGTTCCCCTCGATGACGTTCTCTTTTTCCTTAAACAGAAGGCGTCAGAGGGCCTTCTTCCTCTCCCACTTCCCACTGACGTTTTCCTCGAACTCATTAGACTCTGTGTTGACTCTTAACTCTTTCTCTTTCAACGGTAAATATTACACTCAAACCTTCGGTGTCGCTATGGGTTCCCCTCGCTCCCCTGTTCTTGCTAATTTGTACATGGAATACTTCGAAACTGTTTGTCTTCCTACTATTGATACTCGTCCCTCTCTCTGGCTTCGCTATGTTGATGACATTTTTGCTTTATGGCCTCATGACCTTAGTCTTTTCCAGCCTTTCCTCTTCTCTCTTAAGAATCTGGCTCCTTCTATCCATTTCAAAGCTGAATGGGAAACTAAATTCCCTCCTTCCTTTTCTTGACGTTCACGTTCACAGCTCTGTGTCCGGGTTCTCTTTCTCTGTCCACCGTAAACCCATGCATAGTGGCATGTACATTCACTTCTTTTCCCTACCATCCTCCTTCTGTTAAGAAAAGTGTCCTCGTCTCTGTCTTCCTCCGCGCTCTACGCATCAGCGACCCTGCCCACCGTTTCTTGATTCTGAAATTGCCTTTATCTACAAATCATTCTCTCGCCTTGGATACCCTTTGCATTTTATCAACTGTGCCTTTTCTCAAGCTAAACGAAATTTCTTTCATCCTAACCCTGTTTCCAACACTAGTAGCACTGTCCTCTGCCTTCCCTTCATATCTGAACTCAAAATTTTTACTTATACCTTTCGTCCTTTTGACATAAAGCTCGCCTTTCGACAAACTAACACACTTCGTAGCAATCTAGTTCACACAGTTCCTCCTGCTTCTAATGCTGCTGGTGTCTACTCTATTTCCTGTTCGTCTTGTCCTCTCCAATACTTTGGCGAAACTGGCCGTACACTTAATGACAGACTTAAGGAACACAAGTGTTAAGTCTGCTGACACAAACAATGCTCTCTTCTGCCATGTTAGGGAATCTAATCATCCTATTGATTGGTCTTCCTCCAAAATTATCTTTTCTGCCTCTACTCTACACAGACGCCGTCTCGTTGAATCGGCTCTAATACACAATGTACCCAACATGAACTTGAGTCCTGGCTTTGTGCTCTAAACTTTCTAACAAACGTGACCTAACATAAGCTTACACTTCCATTTATCTTTCTTTCTCTTTCCTTTTCTTTTTCTTTTTCTTTCCATTGTTTTCTCTTTCGATCTCTTGCTTATTCCTACTTTTTCCCCGTTCTTATTCCTTTTATTACCCCCTTCTTATTGGGTGGTATAAATAGGAGCTGCCTCGTATGGACCTTCTGAAGTTAACTTTGTTCCTGTGTTCTTGTTTTCTCTTTCTTACTATGCCCTTTATTACACCGTACCTTCCTTGCCTTGCCTTCTCTTCCGCTAAGATTTTCTTCTCCTCATCTCTCTTCTGCCTATTTGTTGTCTTCTCCTCCTTCAGTCATCCACCTCACAGCACCGCTCCTATGGTGCTGTGAGGTGGACTCTCACTACACAGTAAGTCCACTACGGGCTCACCATACCCCGTGCTACTTGGAGCTTTTTGTTGTGGGAACCGATCTGTGAGATTTATATTTATTTAATTTATATGAATTTATATTTACGTTAATTTGTATACTTCGATAGCAATTTGTATAATGATAAGTGGACTGTATTTCTGCAATAATCTCATAATCTCACAAATCGATCCTCTACACATTAGGGGGGGGGGGGTTATTAAATTAATATATATATGCAGCCAATCAAACTACAGAAATAACTACATACATTAAAGAGGTTCCTTATCTTATAGTACAGCAGGTTAGTCCACCAGGTATAACTAGGGTGTAGACACCAAATTATCCTCTTTGAGGTAGCTTCCATATCACCCAGTAACTGGTGCACAAATCTTGCATCCTCGTCTTGACCTGTCAAAAGTGCGCTAGCTGTGAAGCCAGATACCTATATATGACAAGTATATCAGAGAAAACAGTACATGGAACATGAAGACCTGGCTTAATTACCTTTAGTTTGAGGCTTCCATGTGATCTAACCGGGTCACCCTATATAATGACATTAATGGCCACTAATGATAAATAATGGGTTTCGGAAAGAACACTTAACTTGATTTGTTGACAGCGTGTTGACAGATGGTACACCTTTGGTATCCATAACACTACGTCCAAGTAAAATTAACAGGAGCCGAATTTGCTCCCGTGTGAGCCTCTGGTCTCGTATAACAATGGCTGCCCTCCTTCCCCACTGACGCCTGGCCTACTTTGTCCAGATTTCAGAAAGTGATAGAAGGGTCACATTTACTCTACTTTAATATTGATAATTAAGTTAATTTATATAAGATGTTTTTATGATGGTAAAGTCCAAAGACTAATGTATTTAAGAATAATTCCCAGCAGAATAGCTGGTGAATTATAATAGTATGTGGTGATGATATCCCGTTTTCTTTAGACGGTAATTCCACTACAAGTTACGTTTTCTATGGGTAACTTGTTTATACAACACAGCTATTATCTGTATGATATTAAATAGTGTCGGATTTTCCGACATAATTCCCCAGGGGGCTGCTCACGGGTCGAAGTCCTCTTTAGAACAGACGAACACCGATACTACTCCTTCGAATTATTAGATTAATTTGATGTTAGTAGTTAGTAATCACACATTTGTGCGTCTGTTCGTACAGGACGGATGTCCCGTACTAGAGTTGCAGGGGTTAGAAGTCTAATGCGATTTCATTTCCCTGTTAACTCTTGAAAGGCTAATATTCAAGCCTTATTACATATTATTTAACCCAGAAGACTGGATGTGATCAAGTACTACAGTCAAGTATGATTCAGGGACTGCAGTGAGATCAGTGACATTAGATATAACTTGAAGTTTCTTCAGGTAACTGGACACTGATATATAAACACTGAGGCCCATGGAATACATCTTGATTAAATAATAAATGTATCAAATCAGTCATCAGATTTATTGGGGTTTAATTTAGTTAATTGATTCAGAAGATTGAATAGCTCATCATTAAAGTAAAGTATGGTTCTGAGACTGCAGTGGGTTCAGTGACATTGGTCGCAGTGACTTGTAGCTGTTTTAGGCTACTGTTCACTGATTTGCCACTGAGGCCTCATGAACTCATCTTCAGCTTTAAATGATGATACTAACATCAACCTCTGTTACTATAGTCAGCTGTAATCTCCTTAGTATAATGCTACTGGAGAAATATAATCAGCTGACAAATTTAGATTTCTACTGGTATTGTTTATCTGCAGGCATAGGTCTCCTCAGGCTTGATACTGGGCCTGAGAGTAATTTACCTCCTGCAGAGTTTAACATGGTTATACCCTGATATTTAGTAGGGCTACCGATGAATCGATGACAATAGTCTGTCCCTACAAGGAGACCGAAGTCAGTGAGGTGATCAGACTTAATATTATCTGCCAATTTTATTCCTCTATTTCTCAGGAATTTGGCTGTTGCTCTCAGACCTTGAACTTGTAGGTCTACTGGTATTTTGTCCACCACAATGGCTTGTACTCGACAGACGTACCTGCCTAAACGTACTGATGGTTGTACCACCTGGTAGACTTGAGGTCCTGCATCTGTTACAAACCCTGAGATGTTGAATGACATCTGGGCTACAGGCCTTAATTGTAATTCATCTGCCAGCTTTTTAGTGATATATGTTCTCTGGGATCCTTGGTCAAACAACCCACGGGTATGGACCTTGGCCCTCTTATTCAGGATGGTAATTTGGGCAGTAGGCAAAGTCGTATTACCTTTAGACTTTGCCGATTGGACACTGTTTGTTTGTTGCACCTTGCAGTACTGTACTGTGGTGGGAATGCTATCTTCCACCTTGGGGTTTGGAGACGTTGTTTTGGTGTCTCTGCACAATGCTGCATGGTGCTGACCTTTGTTACACCTATTACAGGTGTGTAATTGGGTATCACAGTCGTTGATGTTATGTTTCCTGAGGCACCTCGTGCAATGTTGCAAATCTTTGAGTCGCTCAACACGGGCGTCACTATCAGGAAAATTAGGGCAGTGGTACATTGAATGTTTCTCATTGCAGAACAAACATGTTCCATAGTTTCCAGTACCCTTTGGTGTCACGTTCTTGGGTGACACAGTAACTATAGGCTTGGAGGGTCCCACTGCATATACGCCCACACTGCTACTGTTCCACTTTGGTGTTGAATTATATTGTCTAGATTGATTTGGAGTACCTTTGGTACTCTGTGGTTTACTATTATTGGTTTCTGAGGGTTTACTTGGTGGTTTTAATTTGTCATGTGTTCGTAATTGATGAACTACTGACTTTAAACCTTCAGATATTTCATTCATAGATAAGATGCTTTTATTGTAATGAGCACTCATTTGTCTCAATATGTCCCTAGGTATTTTCTCCTGGACAATTATTTTCAAGACCCACTCAGCCCCGTTTGTATCTGCTGTCAGGGCTGAGGGCATTGATCAATGATTCTACCTCCAGCTTGAAGACTTGGAGTGAATCAGCTGAAGCCTCCGGTGGGGGTAAATGCAACAGCTCATGAACTAAATGTGATGTTCTTACTTCTGGATCAGCATAATTATCCTTGAGGAGTTTTACTGCCAGATCATAGCCGTCATTAGTTAATCTCAGATGGGATACTACTGTTTTAGCCTCACCTGATAATTGGCCTTGCAAATAAGAGAATTTACTACTCTTTGGTAAAGATTGTTTTGAGTCTACAAGGTCAACGAATTTGTTCCAAAATTCGTCCCAATCTTCCTCATCTTTTCCTGAGAAAGTGGGTAAATTAATTGGAGGGAGTCGAGCTTCTGCTTGACTCGTATTAGATGCAACTGTTGTTATTGTTGCTGTTGCCTTGTTCTGGGCAATTAATTTGACATAAGGCTGTAACGTGGCCTGAGTGTGATCTTCATAATTCGCAAGATCAACCATAATGTCGTCTATTTCTGTTTCTGATAAATTGGTGTTGGCAAGTTCAGCCACATATGTTGCTATTTGGCATTTGATTTGCTCAAATTTACCTGCAGCTGCTTGATAATAGCTTTCCAGGTCAGCATAATCAACTGTTGATTGTTGTGACAAATCTTCACATTTCTTGATCTGTCTTGTTAAGTGGCCTTTAAGACCTGCAAGGGTTCTTTTCATTCTCCCTGCATTATCCATACTGGCTAGTTGGTGAAGCCTTGTGGGACTTGTACTTGGGCTGCTCATAATACTGAACAAGCTCTAATGGTAGCCTAGGGTAAAATGCACTCACTAGGCAATAATCCTACCTCTACTAGAGGTTAGCACTTAAAATTAATACACATTATATATATACAATCATACACACTAATGATTTGAGTGATAAACCAGTGTCACTGGAAGTACCTTTAGGTTAGCTCTTCTATATCACCCTAGGATGGAATTGACACTAATTAATTACTCAAAGGTGTAATGATCATAAGTAAATTATTATATACACAACTCAACTCGAGTTGTTAAAAATTACACCCAAAATAGGGTCTGCACCATTCATTAATGGTGTTAGGTTATTCAATATAGTACAACTGACTATGGTAATAATGGGACTAGGATGAGCAATAATAGTTCAACTAGTCAATGGTAATATCCTACCTTGATGTGGGTTGGCAATTAGTAAATATTATACTATGATCACTAGTGCAATATATATTAAATAATTCTCTATTTGGAGAAATAATATACACAATTATTGATAATAGCCTCTTAATTAGCCTCTATGAAACTTCTGATATTATCAAGAAGTATTAAATATTATTAGTGACCTCGCGAAATAAAGTCCACAAAATTCGTAGATAATCTCTCGCGAAATGTAACACCACGAAATCCGTGAACAATATCGCGAAGACACAGTCACTAATTTGGCTGGCTTCTATATTAGCGCTGTCATTTCACGAAATAACACGCCACCAAATATCTGTGGGTGTGCATGAAACCGCTGACGAAGCTGAACTGGGCTGAGGGAGGCTCCTGAGCTCCCTCGAGGCTACGCTGCCGTCTTGACTGCTGGCTTTGTTTAAATAACACTGCACTAGTATATTTAATGAATCCACTGGTTAACTGGTTCATCCGGTACTAAGATGACCAAATGTGGGTTCATAGGACCGAATAATCCGGTTCGAAGGACCAAATAATGTGGGAACCGACCTGTGAGATTTATATTTATTTAATTTATATGAATTTATATTTACGTTAATTTGTATACTTCGATAGCAATTTGTATAATGATAAGTGGACTGTATTTCTGCAATAATCTCATAATCTCACAAATCGATCCTCTACACATTAGGGGGGGGGGGGGGTTATTAAATTAATATATATATGCAGCCAATCAAACTACAGAAATAACTACATACATTAAAGAGGTTCCTTATCTTATAGTACAGCAGGTTAGTCCACCAGGTATAACTAGGGTGTAGACACCAAATTATCCTCTTTGAGGTAGCTTCCATATCACCCAGTAACTGGTGCACAAATCTTGCATCCTCGTCTTGACCTGTCAAAAGTGCGCTAGCTGTGAAGCCAGATACCTATATATGACAAGTATATCAGAGAAAACAGTACATGGAACATGAAGACCTGGCTTAATTACCTTTAGTTTGAGGCTTCCATGTGATCTAACCGGGTCACCCTATATAATGACATTAATGGCCACTAATGATAAATAATGGGTTTCGGAAAGAACACTTAACTTGATTTGTTGACAGCGTGTTGACAGATGGTACACCTTTGGTATCCATAACACTACGTCCAAGTAAAATTAACAGGAGCCGAATTTGCTCCCGTGTGAGCCTCTGGTCTCGTATAACAATGGCTGCCCTCCTTCCCCACTGACGCCTGGCCTACTTTGTCCAGATTTCAGAAAGTGATAGAAGGGTCACATTTACTCTACTTTAATATTGATAATTAAGTTAATTTATATAAGATGTTTTTATGATGGTAAAGTCCAAAGACTAATGTATTTAAGAATAATTCCCAGCAGAATAGCTGGTGAATTATAATAGTATGTGGTGATGATATCCCGTTTTCTTTAGACGGTAATTCCACTACAAGTTACGTTTTCTATGGGTAACTTGTTTATACAACACAGCTATTATCTGTATGATATTAAATAGTGTCGGATTTTCCGACATTTGTTCCCAGTAACTGAATATATAACAACAACAACTTCAATCATCACAATCGACTTGAGAATGTTCCAGGACGGACCGAAACATCGTCGTCCCTTTATTGTGTAGTGTGTGGTCTGGTCAACATACTTCAGCACGTTATTGTGACTCATCGCCTGCAGAATCTAAACACCTAACGTAATCTAACCTATGCCTATATATCCACAATATGCTAATATCTATATAAATAAAAATGGAAACGTTTGTTTGTTCAGAATCGCTAATCTCTAAAAGTTCTTAACCGATTGCTTTGAAATTTTGACACAACGTTGTGCCATGACCCATGGGTCACTAGACAGTGCCACGACCCATGGGTCAATGGACAGTGCGACGACCCATGGGTCACTAGACAGTGCCACGACCCATGGGTCACTAGACAGTGCCACGACCCATGGGTCACTAGACAGTGCCACGACCCATGGGTCACTAGACAGTGCCACGACCCATGGGTGACTGGACAGTGTCACGACCCATGGGTCACTAGACAGTGCCACGACCCATGGGTCACTAGACAGTGCCACGTCCCATAGGTCACAAGACAGTGCGACGACCTATGGATCACTAGACAGTGCCACGTCCCCATGGGTCACTAGACAGTGCGACGACCCATGAGTCACTAGACAGTGCCACGTCCCATGGGTCACTAGACAGTGCCACGACCCATGGGTCACTAGACAGTGCCACGACCCATGGGTCACTAGACAGTGCCACGACTCATGGGTCACTAGACAGTGCCATGACCCATGGGTCACTGGACAGTGCCACGACCCATGGGTCAATGGACAGTGCCACGACCCATGGGTCAATGGACAGTGCCACGACCCATGGGTCACTGGACAGTGCCACGACCCATGGGTCACTAGACAGTGCCACGACCCATGGGTCACTAGACAGTGCCACGACCCATGGGTCACTAGACAGTGCCACGACCCATGGGTCACTAGACAGTGCCACGACTCATGGGTCACTAGACAGTGCCAAGACCCATGAGTCACTAGACAGTGCCACGACCCATCGGTCACTGGACAGTGCCACGACCCATGGGTCACTAGACAGTGCCACGACCCATGGGCCACTAAACAGTGCCACGACCCATGGGTCACTAGACAGTGCCACGACCCATGGGTCACTAGACAGTGCCAAGACCCATGGGTCACTAGACAGTGCCACGACCCATGGGTCACTAAACAGTGCCACGACCCATGGGTCACTAGACAGTGCCACGACCCATGGGTCACTAGACAGTGCCACGTCCCATAGGTCACAAGACAGTGCGACGACCTATGGATCACTAGACAGTGCCACGTCCCATGGGTCACTAGACAGTGCGACGACCCATGAGTCACTAGACAGTGCCACGTCCCATGGGTCACTAGACAGTGCCACGACCCATGGGTCACTAGACAGTGCCACGACCCATGGGTCACTAGACAGTGCCACGACTCATGGGTCACTAGACAGTGCCATGACCCATGGGTCACTGGACAGTGCCACGACCCATGGGTCAATGGACAGTGCCACGACCCATGGGTCAATGGACAGTGCCACGACCCATGGGTCACTGGACAGTGCCACGACCCATGGGTCACTAGACAGTGCCACGACCCATGGGTCACTAAACAGTGCCACGACCCATGGGTCACTAGACAGTGCCACGACCCATGGGTCACTAGACAGTGCCACGACTCATGGGTCACTAGACAGTGCCAAGACCCATGAGTCACTAGACAGTGCCACGACCCATCGGTCACTGGACAGTGCCACGACCCATGGGTCACTAGACAGTGCCACGACCCATGGGCCACTAAACAGTGCCACGACCCATGGGTCACTAGACAGTGCCACGACCCATGGGTCACTAGACAGTGCCAAGACCCATGGGTCACTAGACAGTGCCACGACCCATGGGTCACTAAACAGTGCCACGACCCATGGGTCACTAGACAGTGCCACGACCCATGGGTCACTAGACAGTGCCACGACCCATGGGTCACTAGACAGTGCCACGACCCATGGGTCACTAGACAGTGCCACGACCCATGGGTCACTAGACAGTGTCACGACCAATGGGTCACTGGACAGTGCCACGACACATGGGGCACTGGACAGTGCCACGACACATGGGTCACTAGACAGTGTCACGACCAATGGGTCACTGGACAGTGTCACGACCAATGGGTCACTGGACAGTGTCACGACCAATGGGTCACTGGACAGTGCCACGACACATGGGTCACTAGACAGTGCCACTGACGAAGGGTCAAAGATACTGTGGCGTGTTGCACCCCTCCTCCCTCCAGCTGATAATCAAGGCACACATTTTCGTGCAAATTTACCAATGAAAGGAGGTAAATGCGAAATTATATGCGAATTTATTCTTCTCGATTTCTATGAACATTACTTAAACTCTATCTAAAATAATCAAATGCAAATGAAAGCAGATTGACGACGGAGTTCCCATCTAGTGCTAGGCAAAAGAATAGTCACCACGAACATGTGGCGGCTGATGCAATCGTTCCTAGCATGTTCTAGAACTTCAGTTAGTATGAGTGTTGGATATTCCCAACATCCTCTTCCGGGGAGAGAAATCATGGGTCGTAGTTCATGATGCAGTACTAACGTGCCCGATATTCCCCCCAGAAGTTATATCATTCTTACATGTTAGAAGGTTTGTACGTTAGTATGTACATGAGGCATGTCCCGGATCTGTGTGACAGGTTTGATCTGTAATCACGAGTACATCTACTTAATGATTAATTTATTTATTCTTTTTGTCCCTTTGAGATCAAGGAGATTCCTACAATGATATCAACGTCTAGGATCATTGTGACTTGTAACTAGATGAGTTACTAGACACTAACTCATCACTGGAGACTCGTAAATATCACCTCAACCTCGAACGAGCAATTCTCTATATTTATACAAAATTAAATTTGGCCTAAGGTGTAGTCCTTGTTGGACAAGTATTATAGGCTATTCTATAATGATAACTTAGTTCCTAACCTAGCTAAATTCTATTTAATGTAGAGAAGTGAGTATTTTGGTATCATTCTCTATGGATGTAGTCAGCTGTATTGCTGTAGTGAGTACAGATTCAACTTGTACTCCACTGACCCTGACTAATTTCCCTAAATCTATCTAAGTAGAGGGTAAATGCGAATTATATATATTAGGCTACAGTGCTATAACCCTCTTGAGGTACAAGTAAACACATATAGCTTAAAGGGTTATCTGTGTGTCTATTATGTTGAGAAACTATTTGTTTCACTGCTGGTTGTCCTCTGGTAATTGTTCACTTATAGGCTATTGCAAATTTAAATTTTGCTTGTGTTAAGGTGCTTCTTCAGATACGTCTCTAAAAATGTTTAAGGGAAGAAATGAGAAAGAAGAAGTAGCCCAAAAAAAAACTGCTGCAACCCTGCAGGTGTATGTTTTCATTAAGTGGATTACTAAATCCTAGTCCAGAGAGACTTTGTATGAATGCGGTCTTCTGATGAAGACTTACCCGAAGGTACTGTAGATGCGATCTTCTCTGGAAGACTTATCCGAAGGTACTGTAGATGTGGTCTTCTCTGGAAGACTTACTCGAAGGTACTGTAGATGCGGTCTTCTCTGGAAGACTTATCCGAAGGTACTGTAGATGCGGTTTTCTCTGGAAGACTTATCCGAAGGTACTGTAGATGCGGTCTTCTCTGGAAACTTACCCGAAGGTACTGTAGATGCGTAGAGGACTGAATGTGGTAAATTATTACTGTCGAATAATTCTGGGTCTGTAATGGGGTCAGTGGCCTTTATTGTGGTAACCTGCAGCTGGGTTAGGCTACTGACCACTAGTTATCCACCAAGATCTATAAAAACTATCTTGGCTAATATTAATTGTACCAGACTCAATCTTTAATTAATTTTTGTCAGCTTTATTCTCCATTGTCCTCTGTGTCTGCAGATGTATTTCAGCTAACAATTTGATTTCTAATTAGTATTGGTTGTTAGCAGGCATAAGTTTCATCAGGTTTAAGACTGTACCTGTGAGTAAATAGCCTCCTGCTGACCTTAACAGGTTCATTCCCTGTTGTCTTGTCTGTCCAGTAAAAAACTGGTAGTAGTAGTCTGCCCCTACTAATAGACCTACATCGGTGAGGTGGTCAGACGTTATCTTGTTGTCAGCCAGTTTGACTCATTTTTCTGTAGGAATCTGGCTGTGTTCCCTAGATCCTTGTTACGGTGGGTAGGTGATTGTACTGAGAGGGGCCAATAGTAGAAATGACAGGAGTTTTTAAAATAGTGGAGATTGGATCGGCCCCGGCCCCCAGGGAAGAATGTTCCCAGCAATGAATACTTGTTTTATAATAAGGTCTGCAGTCTAGTAGTTAATTATCTACTCCACTTCAACAGGATGAAAAGATACTCCTTCCCTATTTATTAAACCCTCTTAATAACCCCCACATATAAAAACTACAATAAATCACTTTATCACTCTACCTTACATTTAACACCTTGGTCCACATAAGCAGGATGCAAGGTGTGAGGGATCTAGATCCCTCAGCTAGTTTTCCTAGTTTCTAGATTAGGCTAGTCACTCTAGAAACTGAAGCTTTCAAAATAACATATGCTTGTTGGGTGTTGAATGAAAGATTATGTTACGAACTATCATTTGTGAGTAGTTAGAAGTCTGTGATTACTCTGTAGAGAGAATTACAGAGATTTTCCTGTTTCTGTGAAATAGGATGGGAGCTGAGAGTGAAGTGGTGTAGGGAGGTACTTGACTCTCCCAACGGTTTTACAGGGGGGGGGGGGGAGGGACAGTGGGGTGAACGCTGCCTTTCCCCCCCACATGGGAGACATCACGCCACTCGGTAGGCCTCACCCTCCTTGTGACGTCACAGGACGCCCGAGGGTGACTGAGAGAGGTGATTGGTTCAGGCATGTGTGCTCCAAGCCTAGTTTTGGCGCGAAGAGCTATGGTTGGATCCGGCACGACAGTAAACAGTAAAAAGCTAAGAGACAGTTGACTGTGTGAACCCATGAGGCAGGCTGGCAGAGCCTCATGGTGTAACAGGTGGGTCGAGTATCCTGTCTAGTGGCAATGGACAATTGATGTTGGTGAGTGTAAGTGAGTGTGATATTACAGGCCCATGTTGGACTTTGCATTCCGCCAGGCTGCATCAGTGTGGGGACGCCGCCGGCCATTGTCACCCCAGTGTAGAACAAGGCAGGTTCTAGCTTGATGGGGTTGTGATTCCCCAGCCGCGTGGGTACTCCTGTGGGCGGCAGCCTGCCAGCCCGCGGCCACCCGTGGCCACCCGCGAGGCCAAACCCCACCCCCACCCCGCCCGCCAGCTCAGCCGGTGGGGTGCTATGACGTCATGCGCTACCCGTGGTCACCCCAGGCCACCCAGCCGCCTGCCCGCGCGCCAGGACAAACCCCACCCCCCCTCTCTCAGCTCGGGAGGGGCGCTGTGGCCACATGCCTTGGCCACATGCCTTGGCCACTTTCCCGGGACAGCCTAGGGCCACATCTTGTCGACGCATGAGGAGCAAGCAAGCTAAGTGTTGTCAGCTAGTGTGGTAGTAACTTGGGAAATGAGGAAAGATAAGGGAAAGAGGGCAGCAGAAATGAATACTATTACAGTGTGATGGGTACCGGTGGAAATTCCCGGTAAGAGTTATCTCAGAGCCTCGCCAGGCTAGAGAAGCAGCTGAGTGACAGCTGTCAGTGGGATCCAGGTGTTGGATAGGGGTGGTACCTGGAGATAGATATTATACACGGGACCACACTGTATGAGACTGACTAGAGTATGTAACCAGTCAGTGTAGAGATTTACCATATAAGTGATCCAGCCTGTCGATTCTATATAATCGTTCAGACTGGATTAATGCCATAGAGTACCGTAAAATTATAATCATTAGAGGTAGGCAGGGATGTCAGTGGGGACCCCTGAAGTCTGTGTAGTTAGTTACATATTATTTGGTGATATAACTTTCATTGATTACGTGAATGACATTTTATGTGTTCATTTGCATGTTTATGTACGATGTTGTGTGGTAAGTCAGTAGGTGTGATTGCTGACTGATTGCCTAATGATGTCATTAGCATGTGGGGTATGCTGACGGCATCATTGTGTTGCAGGTTTGTGCAGTATTGTTTCAGTTTATACAATATTATTGCCCCAAGAACTGTGTTGAGGGTTTAAGGGACCTCTAGGATTATTCAGGGGAATTCACAGTACTTATTGAGAGCAGGCAATTGATGGGTTAATTGCCTGGCTGAGGTATGTGTGTGTTCACAGTAGTCCTTTGCAATCGGGTGTAAGTAAAGAGGGGGGCAGTAATATTAGTATACTTTTGTGTGTTGTACAGCCTTGTGTCATTATTGTGTGGGCACAGTAATTAGCGAGTTGCAGTAGCCACAACCATATGTGGGCAGTGCTTTTATGATGTTGCATGCCATTGTAGTGTGACCTATGTAACGCTGGGGTTACTTTGTTTCTTTAAGTTGTGTTGAGGACTTAAGGATTCAGTGAGTTAATTAAGTAAGGGGTAATTAACTGGATAAGGGGTGCACACTTAGTATTGTGGAGTGAGTGAGGGCTGTTAAGAGAGAACAGTGTTGAGCGAGAATGAGATACGTCTCGGGAGTAATTAATTGTCCGTGTGACAACTAATTGACCACTCTAGCTAATTATGTAATTAGCCTTCTCATCATGAATTCACGTAGTGGGAGAGAGTCTGTCAGTATTTGCGTTAACGTAATATGCTCGAGACTAATTACCTTTCAGGGATATAGCAATTAGTGGCTCAGGTTAATTAGTGGAGTAATTAACATTGGAGAGCTCCGGTGTCTCGGTAAAGCGAGGTCATGGAGCTAGCATAAATCGTTGTATTAATCATATCCTGTCTGAGGACAGTGGATTATTGGCACATCTTGTTAATTAGGGTAATTAACTCCTTTCCCGTGAATTCACAGTGTTTGATGAGACCTGCTTAGGCAGTGCGGAGTGAGACGTATTTATGGATGATTAATTATCGGTCCTGGTGACAGTTAATTAATTGCTCAGAAGTAATTAGTGACTTAATTAGGGTAATTAACACTCACTAGTAATTTTTTGACACAGACTGTGGAGAAGCTACCAAGTTAGGGTAGACTTAGTTAACGTAACTCAATGGGGATGTAATTAGTGGTCCGTTTGACCTTAATTGAGAATTACTCACTGAATACTTGCAAGGAGTCAAGTGTGATGTAATATATGTTGAGTAGTGTAAACAAGAGAGAGACAAATGTTAAAGATTAACGTAGAGTATCATCATGTTGTTGTCTAGTGGGAGACAATTGTTTGTGATTACCGTAGTATTTTGTTGCTGACTGCTGCGATCAGTCAATTAACGTAATTAACCACTTAAGGCAATTTCTTTTGGTTGTCGTCTGGTGACGAGAGTAGAGTCATCTAGGGATCTGTGGAGCTGTGTCCCAGAATCCTGCCTTGCCTGTCTTTGTTGCTGTTTACAACAGGGCAACTTCTTGTTGGGAGTTGCAAAGAGTGTTCACACTGGGTTGTGATATTGGGGAGTCACTGTTGGACTCCCGCCTAGTTACGTGGGTCTCTCCTGGGGGGTGGGAGGACCCCTAAGTTTGTGATTATAGTAGCTGTCAGGGAAACCGAGACACTATTGATTGCCTGCTTGTGTCTTTGTATTCAGTGGATATCCTTCATTTGTTCAGTTAGTTCATGTTGTCAGCCCGAAGTGTCAGCAAGATGGAGCCTGCTGTCACTTCTCGAGGGGCTGTTGAATAGCTGTGTTGCAAATGCCACTTGATGGACAATAACGTAACCATTCGCTGTGGTGTAACTTAGTCTGTGATATTTTTCTTTGTTTTGCAATATTGCGTCATCAGTGGGCACACCTGTGTTCAGGTTAGTTCAGTATGCAGCCTCACAGCAAGGGTTGCTATTTAGCTGTTTGTTATCGTGCCACTGGATTGACATTAACGTAATGTAAACTCGGTAATGTAGTAGTTAGTCTCTTGTTATTAATAAATTGTTATGTTGTAGAAAACGGTCTTTGATGTCAACCCTTCAACCATATTATTCCACCATATTTCTGCATATTATTATTAAATGTTGATGGGATCTTGATATGACGGCTGTTCTTGGGAATTCGAATTCCAATTCATAGCGCCACATCAAATATAAATATTTGATTGTGAGAACCCGTCGGTTACCCTTTATTAGTTTAAACGTCCTGTTTAACTAGGAGGAGCCAGCGGCCTATTGTGGACAGGTTTTCACCCTTGGTGGTGGAGGCCTGGCGGTTTGCTCCCGCTTTTCCTTTTTTTCTACTGGACTCATGCTTAACTGCCGTGAGCAGACTTTAAACTTGTAGTCCACCTCCTAAGGGAGGTAGGCGTAGAGAAAAATCTCACACAAGGTTTACAATTGCAAACTAGGGTAAAGACTACTTTGAGAAGGACACATGTAAAGGCTCAAGGTAGCCTGGGTAAACTTGTGAACACGTGGTTCCCCAATCACCCTAGAGTACAATTAGGGATACCAAATCACTGGCTAAGAATACACACTCTCTTAAACATACACCTAACTAGTAGCAGGGTAAAATCGGAGAAAGGTACTTATCTTGGACCTAGGGTATAGGATAAGGAGAAAGGAGAAGGAGGAGAACAGAGCCCACAGGAAAGGTGTAGTCACCATCACAGCCGCCACCGAGAGGGAAGAGGGAGAGCTCTGCTACCGCCTTCCCTGATTGCTGCTGGATGGATGGGTACTCAACTGATCGTACAGCAGCAATCATCCCAAGTTTACTCAGACATTCATTACTAGTTACTTTAATCATTTTAAGAATAGCTGATAACTAGTTCAATATTATATTTAATAATCAACAAGCCCAGAGTCTGAATAATCTGTGAGTAACAAGATTTGTCTTACATCTGGCAAGGAAGATGGGAACAAATGCATACCCAAGTTTTAAGAAGCCATGAATTTAAATGTTATTGTTAATTAAACATCCTTCTCACATGATCCAATCCTATGAATTAATGGCTACAATTATTTAGAACTCAAATTGACCTCTGGTTTCCAATTAATAATCCAGAGTCGTAACAACCCTTAACATTTGGGTCAAATGGTATATGATCAACAATTATGGCCTGGACAGGTCGGACATAACCACCTAGGCGTACTAGTGGTTGTATTACTTTATACTCATGGTCTCCTCTAATTATCATGAAACCTGACAGGTTTAATTTAATGTGTGATACTGGTTTTAACTTAAGTGCCTCTGCCGCTTTCTGTATGATGAAGGTTTTCTGGGACCCTTTATCAAATAGGTCTCGAGTGGCGATCTTGGTCCCCTTATTCTTGATTAGGAGTTGGGCAGTGGGCACGGTAGCATTAATTTGAGATGTGGATGATTGCACGCTGTAGTTTTTTCGCACCTTGCAATACTGTACTTGGATAGATTTTCTATCTCTCACCCTGGAATTTGAATACTTTGATTTAGCACACTTGCACAGTGCAACATGATGCTGGCCCCTTCAACACCTATTACGTGCATGTGTTCAGTGGGGTCTCACAGCTGTTAGTATGATGCGGTTTGAGACACCTGGTGTAGGAAAAGTCTAACTCTCAATATTAATAATAATCATATAAACGGAATACTAAGATAACTCGAAGGACCACCTCCTTTGTATAAAAGAAGGAAAAATAAATTACTGTGTAAAGACCCAAAGAACCAGTGTCCTATGGACCTAGATTAAATCAATGAAATATTAAGAGCATTAAATGAACTGTAATTATAATCAATTAAAGAGTAGACTTAACACATATAAATCTGGAGGATTCGGTACTAAAGATAAATATATCCCTAGTATGATGTCAGTGATGGTTCTACATTGAAGTAAATAAATTATTAAGTTGAATTACTCTAATTACACATTGCAATATTATATACATACATAAGAAATGAATAGCACATGTTTAAGTAATAAATCATGGAAATAAATCAATTAAGAATGTGACTAAGGTATCTACGAAAAATTAGTATAAGGGCTTAGCTGTAAAAGATACTTCACAACGCTCAATTCATAGCTCAAATACTCGTAGACGTAATCACGTTGCCAAGGTAGTCGTTGTGAACACAGGGCAATGGAAACCACATGGAAGGGAAGATTATCTCACCTTGTCCTCACGATCCACGCTGGAATCACAGTAAACTTGTAAACAATGCCTAGGCTAACATATTATTCCACTATTCATTAGTAATGGTGGGGACATAAATATGAGGGAAACTAACGTGGGTTTTGTGGTCTGCTGGCCATGTGACGACGAGTAACCTACACGTTAATAATGTATACATACAAAATAACCAACCTAGGAACTGTTATACTCATTACACTCGCTGGGACCGTGTCTGCTGTTGCAACCCGTTCTCGCAAATTTAATAAGTCAATATTGACTTATTAAATATGTGCATAGGTGACATACTTAACATAATAGATACCCTTAAAAAGATTCATAGAAAACACCGACCTTACCTAACCTTGTTAGTATCTTAAGATAAGCATCTTATTGCTTCGTAATTACAATTATTACCTAACCTATAATAGGTATAGGTTAAGTAATAATTGTAATTACGAAGCAATAAGATGCTTATCTTAAGATACTAACAAGGTTAGGTAAGGTCGGTGTTTTCTATGAATCTTTTTAGGGGTATCTATTATGTTTAGTATATCACCTATGTACGTAGTTAATAAGTCAATATTGACTTTACGAATTTGCGAGAACGGGTTGGCTGATTGTAGGAGCAGTTGATGTTCCCTGACGTTCGCTGATGCAGAAGGTCGAATTACAGGATAATTATCAACTCCCAGACACGAATAAATTAGCAACGATATTGTACTGCTTGACCACGTTCCTCTCTTTGTAATGGCGTCCGGATAGCACCCGTGAGAGTCTAGGGCAGAGTGACGCTCTCCTTCTCCGCGCTGGGATACGCATGCACAGAATGCTCAAATGTGATCTCGAGCTTAAAGTATTTTTTTTACTGGCAATTAATTAGGGAAGTAAGGAATCGTGACAAGTATTAATGTCACAGATAAATATATTAAATCATAATACCTCTTCTCGCAAGGCAACAGGTTTAATTAATATTGCAGGAATTAAACGAGGAGGATCGACAAAAAATTAATTTACGTCGCAGTAATATTTACTGAGATAATCAATCTGATAAAATGATCGAATTCAGTACGCAAAAGTACGCGAAATAAATATACTCTTTCATGTAGAATAATACTTCAAAGAAAAGGTAATTAACTGGACTCTATAATATTCTAACAAAACGTGGAAGAATTCATGTTTCAGCTTGATGCTGCCTCCCGGCGTCATAAGGGCTAGGAAGGATCTGGCAAATATTGCCTTACTATAGAAAACATGAATTACATTAATTCTATGCATTTGTGATGTTAGTAAATACTAAAGGAAAATAAACTGTTGGTTATTGCCAACACCTGGTGCATCTGTTTACTTGCTCGAGTCATCTGACTCGGGTGTCTGTATCAGGATAACATGTACATTTGTATAGAGAATGATCTTGATGGCAAAACAGACACAACCCCCAGCCTACAGCACGTTTAAGGGTCACCGGTTTAGGTGAAACACTCACTAAAGGTTTTTAGGGCTTTGCTGCTTGCATAGGCTTGCTGTTGTTTCTTAGGAGTACTTTTGGTACTCTTAGGTCTCACTGATGAATCAGTGTTCCTGATTCAACCTGTTCAACCTAGATTGATTGTTAGTACCCGTATTACCTAAAGACTGTGACACTTTAAGAGGTTAATTTAAAGAATCTGATGTGGGTACAGTTTCTGTAGATTTGGTTTGCTATACGAGGCTATAAGGGCCAGGTTTGCTTGTATTTTCTTTACGACTGAACGCAAACCCTCTTATGATATCCTGCATTGTCAGGATGGTATTATTCTGATATGAGTATAACTTGTCTAGCACCTCGCTGGATAATTTTCTTTGGATGACAAGTTTAGTCATCCACTCAGCAGTGGGTTGATCCACTTCATTGCTGAAGGATTCGAACAGTGACTCGAGTTTTAGGCTAAAAGCTCATAAGGAGTCAACTAATTGATCTGGCTGGGTTAAGTCCAGTAATTGGTGTGCGAGTGATATGATAGTACTTTCTTTACCATAAGGGCGACCACTATTCTCGTTTAAAGTTTCTGATTCAGCTTCAGCCTTTATTTCAGCTTCAGCCTTTAATTCAGCTTAAGCTTCTGATTCAGTTTCATCCTTAGGTTCACTTTGGAGGCATAATGTTCAGTAGCCTCATGTATTAAGTTTTCTGAATCCATAGAATATGGATAAATGTTCTAAAAACTGCTCAGTTTCTGATACTGTAATGTTGGGTGAAGTTGTATTGGATGAGACTGTAGAGAATGAAGTTTCAACCTTAATTCAGAGTAAGGATCTACTCCGTATCGCGATTTAGCATTATATTTGTTCAGATCATCCAGACTTTTTGGACCTCCTCCTCAAATTGTGCCGATTCGGCGTGGAAGGCGTCTATCTTGTTTGGCTCGGCATGATGTTTCATGAGGACTCTGAGATAGTCATCTGCAGCCTCATTTGTCCTCTGCAACGTTTGTTTAGGCACTTCTATGCGGTTTTTCAGTACTTGGTATGAGACACCTGATTGAACTAACTGATCACACTTATCCAGTTGTCGAGTCACGTGACCTCTGCAACTCAAGTATGAGATACAATTCACTGTTGCTGGACATTTTGTCTGATGCACAGTCTGCTGAGTTAGGCTTAATTGGTCCCATGATCTTGTAATGAAAATAACTGGGGTACTGATTCATATATATACGTGGAGCCAGTACGGTTATTAATAGCCTAGTATTCAATTTCTTGGCTAGGCTATGTTATCCTACCTCATGTAGAGGTTTAGTTACCTACCTGACATGAAATAGCTAAGATTTGAGTAGTACTTGGATACCACTACGGTTACACCTCCAGCTAGTTCTTCATTTTCACTTTTGGTTGGTATAGGGACACCTAGTAACACAAAAATTAACACAGTCAATATAATAAAATAAGAAAACACAATTTGTGTAAAATAATAAGTTCCACCCTGATTTGGGTATGCACAATATAAATATTGACTAAGTTGTACTGCTTGGTACAGTGCTAGTCTAATAGTAATCCTACCTAACTAGGCTGGCTAATAATAGTGAGTTAGGCTAGAGTTGAACATGATTTATTACAATTCCATTCTAAAAAATCCTACCCTCTGTGGGTTGGCATATATAATATAATAATGATGCTAATTGTGTAAATTCAGGGTAGTGCTGTTTTTGGATTTTATGATTTTGTTTTATATAGAGTATATACAGTTATGATTATATATGTCAGGTACCCTACTGCTGTAAATGGTTATGTGGCAGGTATCCTATTGCCGTAAATGGTTATATGTGGCAGGTATCCTACTGCCGTAAATGGTTATGTGGCAGGTATCCTACTGCTGTAAATGGTTATGTGGCAGGTATCCTATTGCCGTAAATGGTTATATGTGGCAGGTATCCTATTGCCGTAAATGGTTATATGTGGCAGGTATCCTACTGCTGTAAATGGTTATATGTGGCAGGTACCCTACTGCTGTAAATGGTTATATGTGGCAGGTACCCTACTGCTGTAAATGGTTATATGTGCTAGGTATCCTACTGCCGTAAATGGTTATGTTTCAGGTATCCTGCTGACGTGAATGGTAATAATTATATAGCCTAGCTCCTGACAATACTTCTTAATTAAAGAGTATAATGTTATCAGGGTTAGTAATTGGTTAGATGAATTATACTGATTATATAAATCAGTAATTTATATTAATATGTTGGTTACTTTAGTTATACTTGATTATATAGGACCACTAATTTAATTTTATGTATTGTGCCGTAAAATATTTATGAGTTTACACTGGATCCTGAGAACCTTTAGTTTAAATTTAATGTACTGATCGAACCGGTTCTGAAGAACCATAAAAGAATGTTTGTGGTCCGTGAACCAGTAATTTAAATTTAATGCACTGATCTATCCGGTTCGAAGTCGTCCATAAAAGAATGTGGGGAAAATTAGCTCTACAATTCAATAATATTAAATGCTTTGAAGGACCAGAATTATATTAATAATTAAGATAACCAGTGGCTTATGGATCTCTTAGAATAAATTCATAAATGAGATTAAATAAATCTAGCTGAATGAACTGTAATTTTATATTAAATTTAGAGCTACAGTATTTCCATGCACACCCTTTTGGGGGAGTTATTCTATAATGTTAGTCTACGTAATGCATGTAAATATATAATAAATTTCATTAATGATAATAATAAATAAATGAGGGTTATAGGGTTAGTAGGCTACTCTCCTACTGATAAATATTACAGCTTAGCTGGACTGAAGATCTCCTCGTAGCCCAGCATAACACGAGAGTAGTCATCAGGTGGTTCAAGCAGTAAAGGTTGACTCCGTGGTTACTGCGTCCTGTATTCTAACCCTGAATTCCAACGTGTTGGAACCAGTAGATCCTCTCGCACGTTGCCAACGTAGATCTACCTGAGTAATACAATGTACCAACTGCAACAGCCTACTATATTAGAACTATTCGCATACTTTGCGTCATTATATAATGGAATGTGAAAAAAATCGCGGAATTCAAGATAACACCATCAATAGTGTCCAAGAAATGTGTAAGTACTTCATTCATAATGATGTGCTGCCCGAAATCTTAGCGAAGTATTCAAAATTTGCTTACTGTAGGTAATGCATTCACATGACTGTAAAGCTGCCGCCCAGTTGGGTGGGTGTGCAGCAAGACTAGTAACTGTGTGACTCACCATAGATGTAAAGTGCCTTATATAGTGACTGTTGTGAGCCTCTTGTTGAATCACTTGTGACACAAAAGATTACTGATGTGTGTATTTGTGTGGGTGATTAAATATGTATGTATATATGTATACGTATGTATATATATATACATGTATGCATGAGTATGTGTTCATGTATATATATATAATATTAATAATTTTGTAACTAGCTTCAAAAGATTGTTATTTGCTTAGCTAAACGAACTAGAGGGTTCAGTTTCTGAACTGATTATGTGCCTCTGTAATCATTTACACCAACGCCCACGGGATGGGTATGGGGTGCATAATAAAGAAAGAAATTGACTACTATATTAGCAATATAACACAGGAAATAATACATATTGAAAGGGAGAGAGGCTTACTGGGGTTTGATGTTATATATATGCCACATAACCCAGTTGAAATTTCAATTTTACGAGCTAACAACAAATGAAATATAAATTTTATGGAACCGGGATACGTCTTTGGTGAACGCGGCAGCTTGATATGTATTGATCCGTTCAACGGGTCGATTCTGCTGCACAACTTGCACCTCCATATGCCACAATTCTGCGGCTATAAGCACAAATATGGGGCTTTTCTGGGAGCACAGCGGCGCGTCAGCTCATCTCGTCTGGGGCTCAGCCACAACCGCACGGCGCGGCGCCTCCCTCCTCCCACCAATTCATAATCACGGCACACATTTTCGGTGATAATTTACCAACGAAAGGAGGTAAATGCGAATTTGATCTTTTCGATTACTGTGAACATTACTTAAATTCTATCTAAGATAATCAAGCGCAAATCAAAGCAGATTGACGTCTGTTTCTTTTAAGTGCTAGGCAAAGGAATAGTCACCGCGAACACGTGGCAGCTGAAGCAAACGTTCCTAGCATGTTCTAGTACTTCGGTTAGTATGAGTGTTGGATTGTTACGGACCCGAGCCCAGTGTCGTAGCACGGAGCAGTGACGACATCGCCATCTGTGTGTTAGCTCCCGAAACCCCCTCCAAATGGACGACGCCATCTAGTGAGGACGGGATATACCGGCCACAGGGGCTGATTCCCGTCTTAATCAGCTTGTGACATAGCCGCTACTGACCTCTGGTGAGGTGGCGCTTAAACAGAAACGCCATCTATGGAGTGGATAGGTGGACGTTTGTGTCTAAGCCTGTGAGTGAGGTGCCCTAAGAGTATCGCCAGTACTAATGACATGTCTGATTACAGAGTCGACCTGGGACTGCTGTATTGGACGGTGGGGCAGTCTACCCAAGGCAGCCATAGTCTCTCTACGTGTTTGCTGCAGAAGCTGTGAGTTGCTCCCGGACGAACACTGCTGAGAGTGTTAGCCTGCCTGTGACGTGGCAGAGTTGAGGAATCGTTGTACCGGGGGTTGACTGGTGGAAGAGACTAGCCACTGTGGTGCTATAGAGTGGAGAGTGATCAGCGGAATCACACGAGGCTCCTGCCTAGGGCTCGCAACCCTAGTATCGGTCGTGGAGTGGCCTACGCAGCGGAGCTGATTGGAACCTGCCAGCTACAGCCTGGATTTGTGGTTGAAGGCCTCCACGACGGTGCACCCAGTGGGACTGTGATTTGGCTGGCCTGTGGCCAGGGTAGATTCGCCTAGAGAATCAAATGATTCATTGTGAGGCCTGGAGAAGAGAACCAGGGCTACTCATCTTGAGCACCGTGGAACATCCTGAGTCTTCGGAGGAAGACAAGTGATTGTATATAAGTGTAGTTATAGCCCCAGCGAGTGACTGTGAGATATTTATTTATGGTGGTGGATAATATATATATTTAAATTAGTGTATTTGAATCCCTTCCCCTTTAATTTACTTGCGTTACGGAACACACCCCTTGAAAGCCACTACTAACTTGGGGCCGGATACCCAAACTCTAATAACATCAGAGAAGAACCCCAGTTGCAACCCAATAGGGCCGTAACATGGATATTTCCAAAAGACAGTGCCAAGACCCATGGGTAACTAGACAGTGCCACAACCCATGAGTCACTGGACAGTGCCACGACCCATGGGTCAAAAGACAGTGCCACGACCCATGGGTCACTGGACAGTGCCACAACCCATGAGTCATTAGAGAGTGCCACGACCCATGGGTCACTAGACAATGCCAAGCCCTATGGGTCACAGGACAGTGCCACGACCCATACGTCACTAGTCAGTGCTACGACCCATTGGTCTCTGGATAGTGCCATTACCCATGGGTCACTTGACCAGTGTATGACCCATGGGTCACTGAAAAGTATTAATACTCATGAGTCACTGAAAAGTACTAATACTCATGCGTCACCGGACAGTGCCGCAACCCATAGGTCTCTAGACAGTGCCAAGACCAATGGGTCACTAAACAGTGCAAGGACCCATGGGTCACTTGACTTTGCCATGACTCATGGGTCAAAAGACAGTGCCACGACCCATAGTCCCACAAGACAGTGCCACGACCCATAGGTCACTAGACAGTGCCACGACCCATAGGTCACTAGACAGTGCCACGACCCATGGGTCACTAGACAGTGCCACAAAACATGGGTCACTGGACAGTGCCGCGACCCATAGGTCACTAGAGAGTGCCACGACCCATGTGTCACTGGACAGTGCCACGACCCATAGGTCAAAAGAGAGTGCCACGACCCATGTGTCATTAGACAGTGCCGAGATCCATGGGTCAAAAGAGAGTGCCACGACCCATGGGTCACTGGACAGTGCCACGACCCATGGGTCATTAGACAGTGCCACGACCCATAGGTCACTGAACAGTGCCGCGACCCACGGGTCAATAGACAGTGCCATTAGTCATCGGACAGTGCCGCGACCCATGGGTCACTGTAGAGTGCCAAAACCCATGGGTCAAAAGACAGTGCCATGACCCAAGGGTCACTGGACAGTGCCACGAACCATGAGTCATTGGACAGTGCCGCAACCCATGAGTCACTACACAGTGCTAAGACCCATGGGTCACTAGACAGTGCTAAGACCCATGGGTCACTAGACAGTGCTAAAACCCATGGGTCACTGGACAGTGCTAAGACCTATGGGTCACTGGACAGTGCCACGACCCATGGGTCACTGGACAGTGCCACGGTGGTAAAGAACGAGGAGCAGGAGGGAGTGGTAGAAATACACAGGAGTCATTTGATCCTTTTATTTCAATTTGGATTTTCCTTTGCATTTCAATTTCCTTCTGTCCTCTCAAAGGACAGAAGGAAATTGAAATAGATGTAATAAAGAGAGAGGGAGAGAAGGAGGGGGAGAGAGGAGAGCCAGAACGGCCTGAATCATGGGTCGTGGCCAGCCACGACCCATGATTCACTAGACAGTGCCACGACCCCTGGGTCACTAGACAGTGCCACGACCCATGGGTCACTAGACAGTGCCACGACCCTTGGGTCACTAGACAGTGCCAAGACAAATAGTTAACTGGACTCATAGGTAACTGGACTAGTGCCACGACTCATAGGTAAGTGGACAGTACCAAGACCCATGGGGTAACTAGACAGTGCCACGACCCATGGGTCACTGGAAAGTGCAACGATCCATTGCCTACTAGGCAGTGCCACGGCTAATGGGTTACTGGACAGTGCCACGACCCATGGATCACTGGACAGTGCCAAGACCCATGGGTCACTTAACAGTGCCACGACCCATGGGTCACTTAACATTGCCACGACCCATGGGTCACTAGACAGTGCCACGACCCATGGGTCACTGGACAGTGCCAAGACCCATGGGTCACTTAACAGTGCCACGACCCATGGGTCACTAGACAGTGCCACGACTCATGGGTCACTGGACAGTGCCAAGACCTATGGGTCACTGGACAGTGCCAAGACCCATGGGTCACTGGACAGTGCCACGACCCATGGGTCACTGGACAGTGCCAAGACCTATGGGTCACTGGACAGTGCCACGACCCATGGGTCACTGGACAGTGCCACGGTGGTAAAGAACGAGGAGCAGGAGGGAGTGGTAGAAATACACAGGAGTCATTTGATCCTTTTATTTCAATTTGGATTTTCCTTTGCATTTCAATTTCCTTCTGTCCTCTCAAAGGACAGAAGGAAATTGAAATAGATGTAATACAGAGAGAGGGAGAGAAGGAGGGGGAGAGAGGAGAGAGGGAGAGAAGGAGGGGGAGAGAGGAGAGGGGGAGAGAGGTGGGAGGGGGATAGAGAGGGAAAGAAGTTGAGGGGAACAAAGGGGGAGAGAGAGAGCGAGTGCGAGTGCGTGTATTGTGTGGTGTGGTGTGTGGGGAGTGTGTGAGTATGGAGAGGTTAGAGGGAGAGATATAAGGAGAAAAGGGGGAGAGGCCCAGAAGAGATTATAAACACACAGTGTGTGTGTGTGTGTACTCACCTAGTTGTGCTTGCGGGGTTTGAGCTCTGGCTCTTTGGTCCCGCCTCTCAACCGTCAATCAACAGGTGTACAGGTTCCTGAGCCTATTGTGCTCTATCATATCTACACTTGAAACTGTGTATGGAGTCAGCCTCTACCATATCACTTCCTAATGCATTCCATTTGTCAACCACTCTGACACTAAAAAAGTTCTTTCTAATATCTATGTGGCTCATTTGGGCACTCAGTTTCCACCTGTGTCCCCCAGTGCGTGTGCCCCTTGTGTTAAATAGCCTGTCTTTATCAACCCTGACGATTCCCTTGAGAATCTTGAATGTGGTGATCATGTCCCCCCTAACTCTTCTGTCTTCCAACGAAGTGAGGTTTAATTCCCGTAGTCTCTCCTCGTAGCTCATATCTCTCAGCTCGGGTACTAGTCTGGTGCCAAACCTTTGAACCTTTTCCAGTTTAGTCTTATGCTTGACTAGATATGGACTCCATGCTGGAGCCGCATACTTCAGGATTGGTCTGACATATGTGGTATATAATGTTCTGAAAGATTCCTTACACAAGTTTCTAAAGGCCGTTCTTATGTTGGCCAGCCTGGCATATGCCGCTGATGTTATCCTCTTGATATGTGCTTCAGGGGACAGGTCTGGCGTGATATCAACCCCCAGGTCTTTCTCTCTCTCGGACTCTTTAAGTATCTCATCTCCCAAATGACACCTTGTATCTGGTCTCCTGCTTCCTTCCCCTATCTTCATTACATTACATTTGCTTGGGTTAAACTCTAACAGCAATTTGTTCGACCATCCCTGCAGCTTGTCCAGGTCTTCTTGAAGCCTCAAGCTGTCCTCCTCTGTCTTAGTCCTTCTCATAACTTTGGCGTCGTCAGCAAACATTGAGAGGAATGAGTCTATACTCTCTGGGGTATAGGTGTGTGCGTGTGTGTGTGTACTCACCTATATGTGCTTGCAGGATCGAGCATTGACTCTTGGATCCCGCCTTTCTAGCTATCGGTTGTTTACAGCAATGACTCCTGTCCCATTTCCTTCTTGTGTCTTGTGTGTGTGTGTGTGTGTTTACTAGTTGTGTTTTTACGGGGGTTGAGCTTTGCTCTTTCGGCCCGCCTCTCAACTGTCAATCAACTGGTGTACAGATTCCTGAGCCTACTGGGCTCTATCATATCTACATTTGAAACTTTGTAGGGAGTCAGCCTCCACCACATCACAGCCTAATGCATTCCATCCGTTAACTACTCTGACACTGAAAAAGTTCCTTCTAACGTCTCTGTGACTCATGTGGGTACTCAGTTTCCACCTGTGTCCCCTTGTTTGCGTCCCACCAGTGTTGAATAGTTTATCTTTGTTTACCCGGTCGATTCCTCTGAGGATTTTGTAGGTTGTGATCATGTCTCCCCTTACTCTTCTGTCTTCCAGTGTCGTAAGGTGCATTTCCCGCAGCCTTTCCTCGTAACTCATGCCTCTTAGTTCTGGGACTAGTCTAGTGGCATACCTTTGGTATGCCATGTGTGTGTGTGTGTGTGTGTGTGTGTGTGTGTGTGTGTGTGTTTTTGTGTGTGTGTGTGTGCGTGTGCGTTTGTGTGTGTGTGTGTGTGTGTGTGTGTGCGTTTGTGTGTGTGTGTGTGTGTGTGTGTGTGTGTGTGTGTGTGTGTGTGTGTTTGCGTGTACTCACCTATTTGTGTTTGAAGGATCGAGCAATGACTGTTGGATCCCGCCTTTCCAGCCATCGGTTGTTTACAGCAATGACTCCTGTCCCATTTCCCTATCATACCTAGTTTTAAAAGAATGAATAGAGTTTGCTTCCACAACCTGTTCCCCAAGTGCATTCCATTTTTCCACTACTCTCACGCTAAAAGAAAACTTCCTAACATCTCTGTGACTCATCTGAGTTTCCAGTTTCCACCCATGTCCCCTCGTTCTGTTATTATTACGTGTGAACATTTCATCTATTTCCACTTTGTCAATTCCCCTGAGTATTTTATATGTCCCTATCATATCTCCTCTCTCCATTCTTTTCTCTAGTGTCGTAAGGTTCAGTTCCTTCAGACGCTCTTCATATCCCATCCCTCGTAACTCTGGGACAAGCCTCGTCGCATACCTCTGAACCTTCTCCAGTTTCCTTATGTGTTTCATCAGGTGGGGGCTCCATGATGGCGCGGCATACTCTAAGACGGGTCTCACATAGGCAGTGTAAAGCGCCCTAAAAGCCTCCTCATTTAGGTTTCTGAATGAAGTTCTAATTTTCGCCAGTGTAGAGTACGCTGCTGTCGTTATCCTATTTATATGTGCCTCAGGAGTTAGATTAGGTGTCACATCCACTCCCAGGTCTCTCTCTCGAATCGTTACAGGTAGGCTGTTCCCCTTCATTGTGTACTGTCCCTTTGGTCTCCTATCACCTGATTCCATTTCCATAACTTTACATTTACTGGTGTTAAACTCCAGTAGCCATTTCCCTGACCATCTCTGCAACCTGTTTAAGTCCTCTTGGAGGATCCTACAATCCTCGTCTGTCACAACTCTTCTTAATAATTTTGCGTCATCCGCAAACATTGACATGTATGATTCCACTCCTGTAAACATATCATTTACGTAAATTAGAAAGAGGATTGGTCCCAGCACCGATCCTTGAGGTACTCCACTTGTTACTGTTCGCCAGTCCGACTTCTCGCCCCTTACCATTACCCTCTGGTAATGTGGATTTTTCCTGTTAGGTAGTTCCTCACCCATGCTAGGGCCTTTCTGCTTACTCCTGCCTGCCTCTCAAGTTTGTATAGCAGTCTCATGTGCGGTACTGTATCAAAGGCCTTTTGGCAGTCAAGAAATATGCAGTCTGCCCAGCCTTCTCTGTCTTGCCTTATCCTTGTTACTTTATCATAGAATTCTAAAAGGTTTGTTAGGCATGATTTCCCTGTCCAGAACCCATGTTGGTGCTTGTTTACAAACCCAATGCTCTCCAGGTGCTCAACAAGTCTTAGCCTAATTATTCTTTCAAGTATTTTGCAGGGGATGCTTGTCAGTGATACGGGTCTGTAGTTAAGTGCCTCCTTTCTTGATGATAGTTAAGTATCACCTTTCTTGATGATAGGGAGAAAAATTTATTGAAAAAATCTCGAAAATCTTTCTTGAAAATCGGTACAACATTTGCCTCCTTCCAGCAGCTGGGCATTTCTCCCGACATAAGTGACTCATTAAAGATCATTGCCAGAGGCACGCTGAGAGCCTGCGCTGCCTCTTTAAGTATCCACGGTGATACTTTGTCTGGTCCAACAGCTTTATTTGCATCCAGTGTTGTCAACTGTTTCATTACCTCCTCTGCTGTCACCTCTATATCTGATAGTCTTTCATCTAGGGTAATCGCTTCTAACAATGGGAGCTGCTCTGGCTCGGTTGTGAAGATTCCATGGAAATTTGCATTCAGTACCTTGCAAATTTCCTTGTCGCTTTCTGTATATGCCCCTTCTGTTTTCCTCAGTCTTGTCACTTGGTCATTTACCGACATCTTCCTTCTTATATGGCTATGTAGTAATTTAGGTTGCTTTTTAGCTTTGATTGCAATATCATTCTC
Source organism: Procambarus clarkii (assembly GCF_040958095.1). NCBI lineage: Eukaryota > Metazoa > Arthropoda > Malacostraca > Decapoda > Cambaridae > Procambarus > Procambarus clarkii. Next base: position 9,579,684 of record NC_091190.1, on the reverse strand, counting down.
ATAATTTATTTCCGACACTCGTCTTATGTTAATGTAATCATTCCTAGCTCTGTTACATCTAATCCTGTTGTCCTCTGTCCTTTTTCTTCTGTACTTCCTCCACTCCCTCCTGCTTCTCACCTTTGCTTCCTGACACTGTCTATTAAACCATGGGTTATTATATTTCCTCCTGCTTTTTTCCTTTACTGTTGGAATAAATCTCTCTTCAGCCTCCTTGCATTTCCATATGACTTGGTTCATCATACCTTGCACTGTTTTTCCTCTAAGTTCTTCCTCCCACTGCACTTCTCCCAGGTAGTCCCTTATCCTTCTGTAGTCCCCTTTTCTGTAATCAAGTCTCCTTTCCCGGACCTCTTGTCCTTTGGTCACAATTTTAAGCTCCATCATGTAGTCAAAGACTAGGACACAATGGTCACTGGCTCCTAGTGGTATCTCATGTTCCAACTGCTCGATGTCTTCTACATTCTGGGTGAAAATGAGATCTAATAGGCTGGGCGTATCCCCTCCTCTTTCCCTAGTATCTTCTTTCACATGCTGTGTTAAGAAATTCCTGTCAATAACATCTACCAGCTTCGCTCCCCAGGTCTCCTCCCCGCCATGGGGATTCCTCGTTTCCCAATCTATCTCTCCGTGATTTAGGTCCCCCATGACCAGCAGCTTCGCTCTCATTCTATGCGCTATAGTTGCTACCCTCTGCAGTTCATCTATACATGCCTTGTTGCTGTCCTCGTACTCCTGCCTGGGCCTTCTACTGTTTGGTGGGGGATTGTAGAGTATCAAGATTACAATCTTCTTCCCATCCACTGTCAGAGTTCCATGTATGAAGCTCGTGCTTTCATTGGTACCCGGATTTTCCAGCTCATCAAACTTCCATTTCCTCTTAGTTAGGAGTGCCACTCCTCCTCCCTGTCTCTGTGTCTTTTCTTTTCTTATCACCTGGTACCCGTCTGGAAAGATTGCATCCGAGATCATGCCATTTATTTTAGTTTCCACTATTGCCACTATGTCTGGGTCTGCCTCACTACAGAGGCAGACCCAGACATAGGTCTGGGTCTGCTTTCTTTTATCTCTTCTGCTTTATTGGCTACCCCATCAGCATTGGTGTACCAAACCTTGAGACTCTTCTTGGAAACTCTGGTGTCAGAGTTCCCCCTTTCACCGGGGGTCTTGGGGGGACTGGGGGGTGTCTGGGGAGCGAATGGGGGCTGTGGGGGTGCTAGAGGGGTGCCTGGGAGTGCCTGGTAGGCGAATAGGGTCTGGGCATCTAGGGGGGTAAGAAGGGCATAATGGGCCTGAAAGTTAGGGGTCTGAATAGCATGGGGGGGTTGAGAAATAGAGTGAGACTGAGAGTCAGACAGGTTGAGAGGTTGGGGGGAGAGGGATATTGAAGGCAGAGGGCTGAGAGGAGAATGGAGCATGGGTGCTGGGAGTGGAAGAGAGGGTGTATTAGTTAGGGGGGAATCGGGGGTAGGTGGGGGTTTTGGGGTAGAAGAGGGAAAGAGGGAGATGGGGGAAGGTGTTAGGGGGTCACAAGGTGAGGGGGTTAAATGTGGGCGAAAGGTGCAGCCCACATTTAGCTCACAGCCCCATGTGTGTGTGTGTGTGTGTGTGTGTGTGTGTGTGTGTGTGTGTGTGTGTGTGTGTGTGTGTGTGTGTGTGTGTGTGTGTGTGTGTGTGTGTGTGTGTATGTGCGTGTGCATGTGCATTTTTTTGTGTGTGTACTCACCTAGTACTCACCTAGTTGTGTTTGCGGGGGTTGAGCTCTGGCTCTTTGGTCCCGCCTCTCAACCGTCAATCAACAGGTGTACAGATTCCTGAGCCTATCGGGCTCAATCATATCTACACTTGAAACTGTGTATGGAGTCAGCCTCCACTTCATCACTTCCTAATGCATTACATTTGTCAACCACTCTGACATTAAAAAAGTTCCTTCTAATATCTCTGTGGCTCATTTGGGCACTCAGTTTCCACCTGTGTCCCCTTGTGCGTGTTCCCCTTGTGTTAAATAGACTGTCTTTATCTACCCTGTCAATTCCCTTCAGAATCTTGAATGTGGTGATCATGTCCCCCCTAACTCTTCTGTCTTCCAGCGAAGTGAGGTTTAATTCCCGTAGTCTCTCCTCGTAGCTCATACCTCTCAGCTCGGGTACTAGTCTGGTGGCAAACCTTTGAACCTTTTCTAGTGTAGTCTTATCCTTGACTATTTATGGACTCCATGCTGGGGCTGCATACTCCAGGATTGGCCTGACATATGTGATATACAAAGTTCTGAATGATTCTTTACACAAGTTTCTGAATGCAGTTCGTATGTTGGCCAACCTGGCATATGCCGCTGATGTTATCCGCTTGATATGTGCTGCAGGAGACAGGTCTGGCGTGATATCAACCCCCAAGTCTTTTTCCTTCTCTGACTCCTGAAGAATTTCCTCTCCCAGATGATACCTTGTATCTGGCCTCCTGCTCCCTACACCTATCTTCATTACATTACATTTGGTTGGGTTAAACTCTAACAACCATTTGTTCGACCATTCCTTCAGCTTGTCTAGGTCTTCTTGAAGCCTCAAACAGTCCTCTTCTGTTTTAATCCTTCTCATAATTTTAGCATCGTCCGCAAACATTGAGAGAAATGAATCGATACCCTCCGGGAGATCATTTACATATATCAGAAACAAGATAGGACCGAGTACAGAAAAAACACACCAAAAAACACACCAAAAAAAAAAAAAAAAAACATCTTGTGTGTGTGTTTCCCGTGTGTGTGTGTGTGTGTGTGTGTGTGTGTACTCACCTAGTTGTACTCACCTAGTTGTGCTTGCGGGGGTTGAGCTCTGGCTCTTTGGTCCCGCCTCTCAACCGTCAATCAACAGGTGTACAGGTTCCTGTGTCACACCTGTACAGGTGTACAGGTGTGTGTGTGTGTGTGTGTGTGTGTGTGTGTGTGTGTGTGTGTGTGTGTGTGTGTGTGTGTGTGTGTGTGTGTGTGTATGTGTGTGCGCGCGTGTGCGTGTGCGTTTTTTTTTTTTTTTTTTTTTTTTGTGGAATGGTCGGACAAATGGTGTGTGTGTGTGTGTGTGTGTGTGTGTGTGTGTGTGTGTGTGTGTGTGTGTGTGTGTGTGTGTGTGTGTGTGTGTGTGTGTGTGTGTGTGTTCGTGTGTGTGTGTGTTTGTGTGTGTGTGTGTGTGTGTGTGTGTACTCACCTAATTGTGCTTGCGGGGGTTGAGCATTGGCTCTTTGGTCCCGCCTTTCAACTGTCAATCAACTGGTGTACAGATTCCTGAACCTACTGGGCTCTATCATATCTACATTTGAAACTGTGTATGGAGTCAGCCTCCACCACATCACTTCTTAGTGCATTCCATTTACTAACTACTCTGACACTGAAAAAGTTCTTTCTAATGTCTCTGTGGCTCATGTGGGTACTCAGCTTCCACCTGAGTCCCCTTGTTCGTGTCCCTCCAGTGTTGAATAGTTCATCCTTGTTTACCCGGTCGATTCCTCTGAGGATTTTGTAGGTTGTGATCATGTCTCCCCTCACTCTTCTGTCTTCCAGTGTCGTAAGGTGCATTTCCCGCAGCCTTTCCTCGTAACTCATGCCTCTTAGTTCTGGGATTAGTCTAGTAGCATACCTTTGGACTTTTTCCAGCTTCGTCTTGTGCTTGACAAGGTATGGGCTCCATGCTGGGGCCGCATATTCCAGGATTGGTCTTACATATGTGGTGTACAAGATTCTGAATGATTCCTTACACAGGTTCCTGAACGCCGTTCTGATGTTAGCCAGCCTCGCATATGCCGCAGTCGTTATTCTCTTTATGTGGGCTTCAGGAGATAGGTTTGGTGTGATATCAACTAGATCTTTCTCTCTGTCTGTTTCATTAAGTACTTCATCTCCTATTCTGTATCCTGTGTCTGGCCTCCTGTTTCCACTGCCTAGTTTCATTACTTTGCATTTACTCGGGTTGAACTTCAACAGCCATTTGTTGAACCATTCACTCAGTCTATCTAGGTCATCTTGTAGCCTCCTACTATCATCCTCTGTTTCAATCCTCCTCATAATTTTTGCATCGTCGGCAAACATTGAGAGAAATGAATCTATACCCTCTGGGAGATCATTTACATATACCAGAAACAGTATAGGTCCAAAGTCTGACCCCTGCGAGACTCCTCTTGTAACGTCTCGCCAATCTGAGATCTCACCCCTCACACAGATTCGTTGTCTCCTGTTGCTTAGGTACTCCTCTATCCATCGGAGTACCTTCCCTTTCACTCCAGCCTGCATCTCCAACTTTTGCACTAGCCTCTTCTGTGGCACTGTATCAAAGGCTTTCTGACAATCCAAAAATATGCAGTCTGCCCACCCTTTTCTTTCTTGCCTTATTTTTGTTGCCTGGTCGTAGAATTCAAGTAACCCTGTGAAGCAGGACCTGCCATCCCTGAACCCATGTTAATGTTGTGTTACAAAGTTCCTTCGCTCCAGATGCTCCACTAGTTTTTTTCGCACAATCTTCTCCATCATCTTGCATGGTATGCAGGTTAGGGACACTGGCCTGTAGTTCAGTGCCTCCTGTCTATCCCCTTTCTTGTATATCGGGACTACGTTAGCTGCTTTCCAAATATCTGGCAGTTCCCCTGTTGCCAGTGATTTGTTATACACTATGGAGAGTGGTAGGCACAGTTCTCTTGCTCCTTCCTTTAGAACCCAAGGGGAGATTCCATCTGGGCCTATAGCCTTTGTCACATCCAACTCTAGTAAACACTTTCTTACTTCCCCGCTGGTAATCTCAAACTCTTCCAGTGGTTCCTGGCTAGCCATTCCCTCCCTTACCTCTGGAATTTCTCCTTGCTCTAAGGTGAAGACCTCCTGGAATTTCTTATTCAATTCCTCACACATTTCCTTGTCATTTGTAGTGAATCCTTCCGCCCCTATTCTTAATTTCATAACCTGTTCCTTTACGGTTGTTTTTCTCCTGATGTGGCTATGCAACAATTTAGGCTGAGTCTTTGCCTTGCTTGCGATGTCGTTTTCGTATTGTCTTTCTGTCTCTCTTCTCATCCTGACATTCATTCCTGGCATTCTGGTATCATTCTCTGCTCTCCAGTGTCCTGTTATTCCTATAGTTTCCCCATGCCCTTTTACTTTGCTGCTTAGCTAGCCTACATCTCTGATTAAACCATGGGTTTCTCATTTTCATTTCTCTGTTTTCCTTTTGGACTGGGACAAACTTGTTTGCTGCGTCCTTGCACTTCTGTGTGGTGTAATCCATCATATCTTGATGGATTACACCAGTTGAAGCAGAGTTGTACAAGAATGTAACAACTCTTGTATATATCTCAAAAAAAAAAAAAAAAAATAAAAAAAAATCTTGGGCCGTCTTTCCCCTGAGCTCTTTTTTCCATGCTATATCTGTTAGGAATTTTCTTATCCCCTCATAGTTTCCCTTTCAGTATGCTAACCTTTTGGTTTCGGTATCCCTCCTCGAGTTCAATAACCCTTCTTCAATCTAGTACTCAAACACCAGTACACTGTGGTCGCTCATTCCTACTGTGTCCTCAAAACCGATTTCTCTTATGTCGGAGTCGTTCAGAGTGAAGACTAGGTCGAGTCTCGCTGGTTCGTCATTGCCTCTCATCCTTGTGGGTTCTCCGACATGCTGGGTTAAAAAGTTTCTTGTCATCACCTCCAATAGTTTGGCTCTCCACGTATCCTCGCCTCCATGCAGGTTCATTGTTCTCCCAGTCAATCCTTCCGTGATTGAAGTCGCCCATGATGAGCAGGTGGGATCTATTTCTACAGGCAGCAGAGGCTGCCCTCTCAATTATAGTGTTAACTGCCATGTTGTTGTTTTCATACTCTTGACTGGGTCTTCTGTCATTTGGTGGAGGGTTGTATATTACTGCTACTACTATTCTTGGTCCTCCCATTGTCATGGTGCCTGCTATGTAGTCTCTGAACTCCTCACAGCCTAGGATGGCCATCTCCTTAAAACTCCATTCCTTTCTCATGAGTAGGGCCACTCCGCCTCCTCCCCTACCTTCCCTCTCTTTCATTATTACTGTGTACTCCTAGGGAAACACGGCATTCGTTATGATTCCAGAGAGTTTTGTTTCAGTGAGTCCGATTACATCTGGGTTCACTTCTTGTGCTCTTTCCCTTAGTGCACTTGTCTTGCTTGTGATCCCATCTATGTTCGAGTACATCACCCTGAAACTGACTCTCTTCTGCTTCTCCTCTGGGGGGGGGGGACCTTTGGGATCTGGGGTGAGTCAGAGCTGGGGGGACCTGGCACAGGGAGGGCTTGGGGGGGGGTGGGGGAGAGGGGGGTGGTGGGGGAGAGGGGGAAGATAAGGGGGGTGGGTAAGAGGGGGAGGGTAGAGGGGGAGAGTGAGAGGGAGAGGGTTGGGGGGAGAGTGAGAGGGGGAGGGTTGGGGGGGGGTGGGAGAGGGAGGGTTGGAGAAGCATGGGGGGAGGAGAGGCTTTGGGGGATAGGGGAGATGGGGGGCTTGGGTGGAGAAAAGGGTGGAGGGTGTGGAGGAAAAAGGAGGGTTGAGGTAGGTGAGGAAGAGGGGAAGGTTTAGGGGAGAGGGGAAGACTTAGGTGGGGTGGGGGAGAGTGGAGGGCTTAGGGGGATGGGGGAGAAGGGAGGGCTTGGGGGTGGGAGAGATGGGAAGGCATGTGGGAGAAGGGAGGATTTGGGGGATGGGGGAGAAGGGAGGTCCTGGGGAGAGGGGTGAGTGGGAGGAGGGGGGTGGGTGGGGGGAGGGTGCCCTAGGTGGGGTACTTAGTGGGGGCTGACAGGGGATGGGACAGGTTGGGTGTCTGTTCGGTAGAATGTGGGGGTGGTGCCCAAAATCAATGTGGCTGTTGCACTGTTTGAGAAGGGTTTTCCACTTCCCTCTGGGATTGTAGGGTTCTGGGTTGTGGTACTCAGAATCCTTTCTCTCTCCCTGCGCTCCTTCCTCGCGTCTGCTGCCTGTATTCTCTCTACCCTTGTCATATCCCTCTGCAGGAATACTTTTTTAAACTTCGGAACATTTGCTAGACCGCTCTTCCTTGCTAACAGTTCCTCTTTCGTGATTTCGCTCATGAATACCACCTTTATCATTCGGTCCCTGTCCTTGTTGAACTTTCCATGCCTGAAAACCTTTTCAACATTTTGGTCAGTTCCCTCCATTCTTACCTCTTTAAGGATCTCGGTAACTGTGTTTTTGTACTTGTCTCTCCGCTCCTTTGGGCTGGTCCCTGTTTGCTCTTTAATGCTGTCTGCTCTTTAATGTGTGTGTGTGTGTGTGTGTGTGTGTGTGTGTGTGTGCATGTGCGTGTGCATGTTTGTGTGTGTGTGTGTGTGTGTACTCACCTAGTTGTGTTTGCGGGGGTTGAGCTCTGGCTTTTTGGTCCCGCCTCTCAACCGTATATCAATGTGTGTGTGTGTGTGTGTGTCTGTCTGTGCGTGCATGCGTGCGTGCATGCGTGCGTGTTATGGGTGTGTGTGTGAGTGGGCTTGTAGAGGGGGGGGGGATGTGTGGAAAACTTTGGTGGAGATAGTCACTTCAGGTCAGGTGGTCTGGTGGTGGGAGGGAGTGAGGGAGATGGAGGAGGTCCCACTGTGTGGGAGAGTTTTTAGGGATGGGGGGGGATTATCTGTAATGCTACAGAGGAAGTGAGAAAGGGGGAAGGTGTTGTATGCATGTGCCTGTGTGTGGTCAGTTGTAAGGGGGGAGTGGGATATCTGGAAAGTTAATTACCCCAGAATTCCCACCACTTTGGGGCTCTGAGTATGGTGAAGTGGATACAAGTGCGTACCTGCCATCTTGATGGCCAGGGTTCGAGTCCCCTGGTGGGTGTGAGTGTCTAAAGTCTCTATACTTCAAAGTTGCGGTTTAAAGGAAGTTAGTGCATTAATATATATATATATATATATATATATATATATATATATATATATATATATATATATATATATATATATATATATGTATATATATATATATATATATATATATATATATATATATATATATATATATAATAATAATAATAATATGCTCCAACCAGGGCATCGTAGAGAGAATAGAGGGTCTTCTGGCAAATATCCATGAAACTAAACATGAAGACAGCACACTCCTAGGAGCTCCCCTGGAGTTGAAAGCCATTGATGAGGTCCTTGATAAGAAAATCGCCGACCTTAAGAGGATGGATGGGAGGATTGAAGATATTGATGCTCATGATGCACTCTACCTCATCACCAGATGTCTGTCCCTCCCCAGGTTAACCTACTTTCTGAGGTGTTCACTGTTACCTATCGTACGTTAAGGCTCGTGACTCTACAGCAGCCAAACTTTAATTACGTCTAGGGATACGACACAACTGCTGTTCTCAATAGCGAATCACCAGTATAACCCCTTGATAAGTAATGAGCACAAAAATAAAATCTTCCTTAGGACTGAAGAATAGAGACAATATCTTATCTATATATATTAAATAAATCTCAATAGCAAACAGATGATTATATGGTCACAATATATCACATTAAAATATCACTGTATCTTCCAGACATTAAATTACAATTATAATATGTATGGCTATGACAGAACAAAATGTATAACTTAACTCCAAGATGTTATCTCTCTGGTTCCCGATCAGCTACTGAATAACATAACGCGGGAATCAAAACAGATTGCCTTGCCCCGCGAATAAATTGCCAAAGTTACAATATTTATTATTTCAACAATGGAGCAATACATTGTGACAAGAGTAATCTTAAACTAACTTAATGAATAATTAATACATATTGATATACACAAAATAAAGTAAGTACTTCTTTACATAGTAATTAAAATATGCATACAGAAGGGAATAATGGCATGCACACCCAGCAACGGACGATCCCACGACGATTTGCCAGATACAGTTCACTCAATTATTATTCACCTCTGTTACCCACTTATGATCACATATAAATCATTAGTTCCCGTGGGAAAACTGAGCACACAAAGAAATAAAACAATCATTCCCACGATACGTTGGGCCTAACGCCAACACTGTAACATGAATGTACGTTTGCATAGACATATAGGTATATCAATATACATGCTTGTAATTTACACATAATTATAAATGTACATATTAATATATTTACTTACGTATCTTATAAGGGTACGTAACACTTCCACCTCCAAGAAAAAAAATGCAATGGATTGAAGATCAATGGCATTTTTTTCGAAGTAAAAATGTTAAGTAAAAAGAAACATTTAATTTATGGTACATCAAAACTTCTTGACAAAGCATCAGTAATAACATTTTGTCTGCCTGGAATATGTTTGATTTCTACATTAAATTCCTGCAAAAACAATGACCAGTGCAGAATTCGTTGGTTCTTGACTTTCATCATATTTATAAAGATAAGGGGGTTGTGGTCTGTAAATACTAACACTTTATTTCCTGATAAGTAAATCTCAAACTTCTTGATTGACAATATAAGACCCAACGCCTCCTTTTCTACCACGGAATAATTTCTCTGAGCTGCATTAAATTTTCTAGAATAATACACAGGATGCTCAATCTTGTCTAAACCAACTTGAATAAGCACAGCACCTATTCCAACATCTGACGCATCAATGTGTAATATAAATGGTTTATCAAATTGGGGACTAGCAAGAATAGGTGAGGTGGACAATATGCCCTTTAGGTTCTGAAAAGCATTCTGACAATCTTGTGTCCACTGAAACTTTACTTGCTTGCGTAACAAGTTTGTCAAAGGAGCAGCTACTGTTGAAAAATTTCTACAATAACGCCTATAGTATGCACACATACCAATAAACCGTTGGACTCCTTTCTTATTGGTCAACACTGGGTAGTCCACAATGGCTTGAATCTTATCTTGTAAGGGGATAATCTTACCTTGTCCTACCTCGTGTCCAAGATAAGTTATCGTACCTCTTGCCCAACTACACTTATTCATATTTATGGTTAACTTTGCGTTTTTCAACACTGTAAACAAGTTCTTAAGGCCTAAGAGATGATCTGCCCAATTCTTACTGTACAAAACAATGTCATCAAGGTAGGCCCTACAATCTGGCACATCCTTGAGTAAGAAATTCATGAGTCTTTGAAAAGTAGCAGGTGCATTTCTCAAACCGAATGGCATGACATTAAATTCATACGCACCATCAGGTGTAACAAAAGCAGTAACCTCTCTAGCATACTCTGTTAATGGAATTTGATAATACCCTTTTGACAAATCAAGCTTACTTACATATTCGGCATGAACTATGGACTCTATACATTCTTCCAACAAGGGTAAAGGAAAAACGTCCACTGTAGTGTTCTTGTTCAGTTTCCTGTAATCCACGCACAATCTCCAGGTTCCATCTGGTTTTGGCACTAACAAACACGGAGAGCTCCAAGTACTTTGACTTGGCCGAATGAAATCATGCTGGAGCAGATATTCCACTTCTGCTTGTATAATTTTCCTCTTTTCGGGATTCACTCGGTACGGATGTTGTCGAATGGGGGTGCTGTCCAGGAGCTGAACGTCGTGTGTGATGAGGTGGGTCTGGGTAGGAACCTCCCCAAACAGAGATGTATGGTTGTCCAGCAGAACCTGGAACTCATCACGTTGTTCCTCCTGTAAATGACATAGCATCTCCCTGCCATTGGAACTGGAACTGAGAAGTTGGATATTAACATCATGTCTCTCACTACAATTATCCTCAGGTGGTAACTCTTCCCGACTAAAACAAGCTACTACACCAGGTCCAACATAAGCTTTTAATCTGTTAATGTGTACAGTCATTTGGGGTTCTGAAAGATTAGGGTTAATTAGTTTATAAGTTAGGTCTCCCACCTTGTCTACCACTTGGTAGGGTCCTGCGAACTTATGGGACATGGAAGTCCCCATACGAGGTTTCAACACCAACACCAAATCTCCGACATCAAACGACCTTAGCTTAGCTTTGAACTTCTTGTCATATCTTCCTTTCATGGCTTGTTGAGTCCTTCCCAAATGTTCTTTCGCCAACTCACGAGCCCGACACAACTTTGCCTTGACCTCACTCAAGTACAATCCACTCTGATGAACAGAGACATCTCCCAACAACTTTTCTTGTAGCATTTTAAGAGGACCTCTTACTTGGTGACCAAACACTAGTTCAAAGGGTGAACAGCCCAATGACTCTTGTAGCCCTTCTCTAGCAGCAAACAACACAAAGGGGAGATTCTCATCCCAATTACGTGGATGAGTTTCTCCGGTTGTCTTCAGCATTTGTTTCAAAGTCTGGTGGAAACGTTCAAGTCCACCTTGGCTTTGTGGATGATATGGACTGGATAATTTGTGCCGAATCCCTCGGGATTCGCAAAAAGTTCTGAAAACTTTAGAAACAAAATTTCCCCCATTATCACTCTGAATAACTCTAGGCATTCCAAACAACGAAAAGAATCTTTCAAGACACTTGATGAGATTATGAGCCTTGGTATTCCGTAGAGCATAAGCTTCAGGAAATCTAGTAGTCATACACATGAGAGTGAACAAAAACATGTTACCCGATTTAGTCTTAGGTAAAGGACCCACACAATCAATTACAACATGAGTAAATGGTTCATCAGGAACTACAATAGGTTGCAATGGTGCTCTAGGTACAGATTGATTTGCTTTACCAACAATTTGACAGGGTATACAGTTATGACAATATCTGACCACGTCTTTCTTTAACTTTGGCCAGAAAAAATATTTACTTATCTTATGGTACATATTCGTGATACCTTGATGACCTCCCATGGGATCATCATGTGCAGCCTGCAGGACCTGCCTACGATAATCATTGGGGACAACGAGTTGGGTTCTAATCTCACAATCCTCTGAAGAGGGAGTTCCCTTGGGTCTCCACCTTCTCATCAGAAGTCGATCCTTGAAGAAGAAACCCGTCCCTTCCTCCAATGCATCAATATTATCAGGAGCCTCAGAAATACACTTACTTAAACTAGGATCAGTAGTCTGTACAACACTTAAGGGCAATGACTCAGACTCAGCAGCGAGCGGGCAAGAACCTAGTAGCTTGATCTCTTTTCCCGATTGATCAGAATAAAATGGAGTCATAGCTACTTCGGCCTCACTCTCGACAACTGGCGCACTGGAGACAAGCGGGCAAGGTACAGATAGTTCAGCCTCCTCACCTTCACTTTCCTTGTGATTTAGGTTCGGCGGGGCTTCTACTACGACCTCACTCTCATCATCCAGTCGAGTCATAAAGGAATCCTCAAGATCCACCTCCCACTCCTTTTCTGAAGGGGTCCTGGTCTTGGGAACAGCAACCTCAGTGAAGACAGGATTACTCTCACCTGTTTGTCCCATTGATCTAGTTACAACACAAGCAGGGTAAATAATATCATCATCTGCTACTGGTTGAGCTAATACATTATGGGGTTTAGTTAACATGATGGGACACTTGGGCCCTACAACCATTTGGTTGCCAAAATCATTACCTAGAATAATGTCTACCCCAGGAATGGGCAGTTGTTTACTTACACCAACATTACACCATCCTGAAGTATATTTAGAATCAAGGTTAACTTGCAATAAGGACACTGGTTGCACACTTCCGGCAATACCTTGGAGAAGCACAACTTCACCCAGATCTCGGGTGTCAACATCATCAAGTACCTTCTGGGTAATAAGAGACTGTGAAGCTCCAGTATCACGGAGTAATTGAACAGTCTTATGTCTACCATTATTACATAATAAGGTACCTGTGGAAATATAGGGTTTGAATTCAGCCATCCAATTGGGAGTGACTGTAATACATGAAGAATTAATAGGTTGCACTCCTTTACTCATAATAAGACCAGTTGGTCGTAGTTCAGGATGCAAACTAAAACATGAAGAAATCACATGCCCCCTTCTCTTACAATGGGTACAATGTTTGACAGTGGACACACTGGTAGAACCAACTGCCGGTTTAGAATTAGCATTACTAGGCTTAGATGATCCTGGCAATGGAGTAACCATCTTAGGGTTAGTAAGAGAAGAGTTCACGGGAGTAACTGTCGCACCAGGAGGAGACTTATACTGATAAGGAGTTCGGTGAGCATTGAAATTTACTCTACGACTAGACTTAGGTGAAGTGGCCGTAAACGGGGCCTTAGTCAGCAACTCATGCTCATCCGCGAGCTTTGACAGCTCATAAATATCTGTTACATTCTTTTGTTCTGCCATAAAAGTAGACAACTGGTCTGGGAGACATGACAATACTTCTTCCATTATAAGAAGATTCTTTAGAGCATCAAAATCAGTGACTGCAAGTGACTTTAACCATCTGTTGCAAAAATTCGTCTTCTGACGAGTAAAATCTGCTATTGTCTGATCCCTTATCCTCCGTAGGTTTCTGAACTTTTGCCTGTGTGCCTCTGGATTTAACTGGTACGCATTTAGGATGCTTTTCTTTACAAAGTCATAATCAAAGCTATGAGTGTCAGGTAGGGATGTGAAAACCTCCTGACTACGCCCCTTAAATTGAGACTGCATAATGGCTACCCACTGATCCCTTGGCCAGTTCATACTGATGGCAATTTTATAAAAATGTGCAAAGAAAACCTCAGGATCCTCCTCATTGAACTTGGGCAACTCTATATACTTATTCATCCTGATGGGATTATTATCACTATTTGTTGAAACATTACTAGTATTTCCATGCCCAGCTGCCATACGCTGTGATTCAAGCCTGAAGTTAGTGTCAGCCATTTGTTGTTGAATCTCTAATTGCCTAGTTTGTTCCTCGGCTTGTTGCTTCTTTGTGGCATCTATTTGCAACTGTACCGCAATTTCTAAACGCCTAGTCTCCAGCTCCCTTTGCTGAGCTTCAGCCTCTAATATTTTCTGTTGCCTTTGAGCTACAAGCTTAGCATTGGCTATTTGCGCTTCTAACTCAAGACGCTTTAACGTCATCTGATCACTCGACTCCTCTCTTAACTCTTCTAGAATTTCTTCCTCTAACTCCCCATTCTCAACAAAATGCGTCACAATGACTTTCAATATTTGGGCTTTAACCATTCTATTGCTGGCGGTCAAATCCAACTGATTTGCCATTTGTATTAACGTAGTCTTTTTAAGGTTCTGAATCCCTTCAAAGTCTGGTTGTGCCACCAACGCTGCAACTTTCTCCTCCATCGTTACTAACACTTGGCACTTAATTCACAACAATAATTAAAACAATGGCACTGCACTACACTTCACTGTAAAATTGTCACCACACTGAAAATTCGCTTGGCCTCACTGCACAAACAAAATATATAGGATGACTTACCTCAAAATCGTGAAACGTTGTTACTTGACACACAGGAAGGCTTGCTTGGCACATGGAATAGTTCTTAAGAAACACACAGAGACACTTGACACACTGGTACCTAGGAAGGCAAGGTTAGATTAGCATAGTTAAGTTAAAGTGGGAACGATATTTCCCGGCACAGGCCCCCATAACTCTTTGTTACCTATCGTACGTTAAGGCTCATGACTCTACAGCAGCCAAACTTTAATTACGTCTAGGGATACGACACAACTGCTGTTCTCAATAGCGAATCACCAGTATAACCCCTTGATAAGTAATGAGCACAAAAATAAAATCTTCCTTAGGACTGAAGAATAGAGACAATATCTTATCTATATATATTAAATAAATCTCAATAGCAAACAGATGATTATATGGTCACAATATATCACATTAAAATATCACTGTATCTTCCAGACATTAAATTACAATTATAATATGTATGGCTATGACAGAACAAAATGTATAACTTAACTCCAAGATGTTATCTCTCTGGTTCCCGATCAGCTACTGAATAACATAACGTGGGAATCAAAACAGATTGCCTTGCCCCGCGAATAAATTGCCAAAGTTACAATATTTATTATTTCAACAATGGAGCAATACATTGTGACAAGAGTAATCTTAAACTAACTTAATGAATAATTAATACATATTGATATACACAAAATAAAGTAAGTACTTCTTTACATAGTAATTAAAATATGCATACAGAAGGGAATAATGGCATGCACACCCAGCAACGGACGATCCCACGACGATTTGCCAGATACAGTTCACTCAATTATTATTCACCTCTGTTACCCACTTATGATCACATATAAATCATTAGTTCCCGTGGGAAAACTGATCACACAAAGAAATAAAACAATCATTCCCACGATACGTTGGGCCTAACGCCAACACTGTAACATGAATGTACGTTTGCATAGACATATAGGTATATCAATATACATGCTTGTAATTTACACATAATTATAAATGTACATATTAATATATTTACTTACGTATCTTATAAGGGTACGTAACATTCACCATCTTACAGTAGCCAAAAACTAGCTGAGTATGACCGGTTACTGAAATCAATGCTACAAAAAGCCCTTAACCTCTCTCTTAATGACCTACAGTGGAAACAAGCCTCTCTTCCCGTAAGACTTGGGGGGTCTCGGAGTTCCAACAGCAACGCAAATCGCTGTTCCAGCCTTCCTGTCCTCCTCATTGGCATCCGACGACCTTGTGAAGGAAATTCTACCAGCCTACTTACATCAGCTGGCAGGTGTTCACGATCCCAATTTTACACGCTGTGCCACAGAGTGGGCCTCTCGTGCAGGCCAATCACCTCAACCACCATCCCCAAAAGCCCACAAGCAATCCAGCTGGGATGGCTTCATTGTAGACCAAGTTGCTGCAGAGTGCCTGGGTGCTGCAACAACACAACACGACATTGCTCGCCCCACAGAAGTAGCAGCCCCACATGCAGGGGATTTCCTGTTAGCAACCCCAATATCGGCAACTGGCACGCGTCTCACACCACACGCCCTCCGAATTGCTGTGGCCCTCCGCCTTGCTGCCCCAATCATCACCAGATATAGGTGTATTTGCGGTGAGGTGGTGGCTGATAGGTACGGCCACCACGGCCTACTCTGCCAAAGCACAGGGGGGTGGCACTCGAGGCACAGTGAAGTTAACGACATCATCAAGAGGAGTCTCCCCTCAGCTGGATGCCCAGCTGAAAGAGAGCCACATTGCCTAACTCCCCGTAACTCTGATGCTCTTATTGGTCGCCCGGATGGTATCACAGTGAACCCCTGGAAGAATGGCAAGCAGTTGGTATGAGACTACACGTGCGTATCAACCCTGGCTAACACCTACATTGACCTCAGTGTTGCAAAACCAGGTGGCGCTGCCACCCACAGGGAAGCAGCCATGTTGACGACATTTTTACACAGGTACCTGATGTCAGACATCTGCAGGAGCTGAAGGAGGCATTTGAGCAGAATTCTGTGTTGCGTTTCACTTACGAGATGGAGAAGGATGGGAAGCTGCCCTTTCTAGATGTAACAGTCATGGAAAGGAGCGGAGTTTTCCACACTGCAGTCTACACGAAGGAAACAAACATAGGAATGTGCCTGAATGCCAACAGTGACTGCCCGGACAGGTACAAGAGGAGTGTTGTTAACGCTTATGTCGACCGTGCTCTCAGCCACAGC
The DNA here is from genome assembly GCF_040958095.1 of Procambarus clarkii. NCBI lineage: Eukaryota > Metazoa > Arthropoda > Malacostraca > Decapoda > Cambaridae > Procambarus > Procambarus clarkii. The sequence continues at coordinate 9,563,161 of NC_091190.1, read as the reverse complement.
TCTGGATGGAAGCAAGTCGACGAAGAACTCTGTAGGGTAAGGCAGGTTCCTAGTCAACAACGGCTGCTCCCAATGGTTTCGTGGAAGACATCATAAGAAGGAAAGTGAAACGCCATGCAACCTCTGAAGAGACAACTAACACAACACCTATACCCCGTATTAGACTATTTTACAGGAACTTCTTTTCCACAGCCCATAAAACGGAGGAAAGGGTCCTGAAAGATATTGTCAGTAGAAACGTTATCCTTAGAGACAAAAATCAAAATATACAACTGACAATTTACTATAAAACCAAAAAAACGGCCAGCCTACTCATGAGAAACTCTCCAGACACAAAGCAGAACGTTTTAAAAGAGACCAATGACGTTTATGCCTTCAAATGCTCTCTTGGGGATTGTAAGCCTCAAAAAACTCAGTATATAGGCAAGACAACAACATCTCTTTCCAGGCGTTTAACGATGCATAAGCAACAGGGCTCCATTAAGGAACATATAGACTCTTCCCACAACCCAGCTATCACCAGAGAAATCTTAACAAACAACACAGAAATCATCGATAGATACAGCGATAGCAGGCGGCTCGACGTCTGCGAGGCACTACACATCAAGAAGTCAACACCAGCAATCAACAGCCAATTAATGCACAACTATATTCTACCCACTTCAAGACTCTGCTCCAATATAGAAGCATCAAGAAATATGGGCCAATAAAAATAGGCCTTCTGCAGTTACCTACTTTTAATACCTGTTTGTATTTCATTGTTTCTTGTTCTGTCTTGTGTTAAAAGTTTATTTTCACCTCATCCAAAACTACTGTAACATGTCACTTCACCCAAATGTAGGTATACAAACTCGAAAGATGTTTGAGCTCTATTCAGTTAAAGTTGTGTGTGTGTGTGTAAGCTAAAGTCTTTGAAAGTGTAATTTGTTTTACGAAACTCGCTCAAGTGTCGCGTCAGACTAGAAATAAAAATGAATTTTGGAGAATTGATCTTTGAATTACCATCAACAGTGAAAAGAAACGTAAGAAAGATCGAGAAAATTCGTGTTATAATTATTAATCTTACTTTTTGTTATATTTAATAATATATATATATATATATATATATATATATATATATATATATATATATATATATATATATATATATATATATATATATATATGTATATCACGAAAATAAACACGTGATTTAAAAATGTGACAATGTCAGACATTGTCTGACATTGTGTGAAAAAATGTGACATTGTCACATTTAAAAATGTGACAATGACAATATATATATATATATATATATATATATATATATATATATATATATATATATATATATATATATATATACATATATATATATATATATATATATATATATATATATATATATATATATATATATATATATATATATATATATATATATATATATATATATATATATATATTGTGACGATAATCTCTTTAAAGAGAGATTGAGCCTGCTCTTCCCTCCAAAGTATGTCACATCAACAAATAATATAGAAGATATATCCAACAAGTATCTCTAAAACGTTTTGCCCAGAGAGCAAAACGTATCCAGCACACCGGCACACCTGCTCGCCCCCGCCACCGTTAACTGGCAAACTGCTTGTCCATCGCCTGCCGGTCGCTGATTGGCTGGTGTCCAGTCGCACCTGCCCCACCACCCTCCGCCAAGAGTTGATGTCTGGGCTGCAGCGACCCAGAGAAGGCAGAATATTCCAGTGCTCCTTGCAGGTGAAACGTCTCATTGGTAGACTAAGCCTTGGCTTACGTGTACTAAGGGAGGTGGCAGCTCGAAGCCAATATTCCGGCACTATCATTATTTACTTTGCTATTATTCACTTGTCTTAACGTAACTTTTCATTTGCCAGTGATTATTCTTATTATTTTGTTTGTTGACTTGTCTGTTACATTTTATGCTCAATTTTATTCATGTCTTGCTTTTCTAACGTAATTAAAATTTCATTGTTAAATTTACTTGTGTTTTGTGTGTCTTCCCATTACCTTACCACAGACGAAAGTTCCAGCTTTTCTCTTTTTTTTTCTTTATGTGACGAGGCCATGCCCCTAGCTTTTGAAACAGCCGAACACCAACGCTTTACCGTCACAATATATATACATATATATATATATATATATATATATATATATATATATATATATATATATATATATATATATATATATATATAAATATATATTTTTTGAAGGAACTGGGTTCTAGGCTCATTGAAACAACAAGGGACCCGAGAGCTGCAAGCTTTCTTTTCCAGCGCCTCAGTGTGGCGATACAGAGGGGAAATGCGCACTGCATCCAGGGTTCCTGCCCGCCATCTGAGGAGCTGGAGGAACTCGACAACCTATGACAACCATCTTTGTAACCTATATGTAACTCCTTTTTTGTAACAAAGTTCAAATAAAGTAAATATATATGTGTACATACAAAAGAATGGGGGTGGTAGGAGAAGATAATATTAGTGTTCAGTGAGAAACCACAAGGTCTCCTCTGAATACTTTTTATTTTCTTCTCCGAGGCTATGGGTCCCCACATTGGCACCAGAGGTGGTACCCTCACAAACTTTTAAATATATATATATATATATATATATATATATATATATATATATATATATATATATATATATATATATATATATATATATATATATATATATATATATATATATATATATATATGCGTTCAAGCATTATTCGAGCCTTACAACGTGACATGAATTCCAAGGTGGTGGGTATTAACGTCAACAACAAACTCAAGGAGTGTCTCTCCCTCCCTCCAGGGTTAGTTATGATGCAGCGAGGCTGTCATTGTGTGCCTAGAGCGGGGCACGATGTTCCCGTCTATGCAAATGAGCGGCGGCACGGTGGTTGCTGAGGTGGCAACACCTCGAGGTTAGTACCGACCGCCGGGAGCCTCCATTAATATTGCTTCAATCTTGGTGTTCTTCAGCCATTATTCTCAATATTTATCATCAATGTCTAGTTCTAAGGTAATATATTTTCTACTCATGTCTTAACGAGATTCTTAAATGTTAATCGTGTCAACAGTCCCGACCTCTTTTGGGGGTGTGGAGGTGTTCCTGCCGTCAGTCTCCACCACGTCTCTCAGGCCGAGAGGCGGAGGTCATGGCCAGGGATTGACGAGGGTAAGATCTGTTGGGGTAGTGTTCATGTGGAGAAATTGATCAGGGTAGGGCGGATTGGAGTGGGGTTGATGGGGTGGAGTTTGTGGGGGACACAATTGATGGGAGGGGGGTTGATAGGGGTGAGGATGATTAAGGTGTTGAAGGATAGATAGATGGATAGGTAAATTGTAAGATAAATGGACAGTTAGATGAGCAAATAAAAACCGTGCAGACACACCCGGGGTACACCATGTACCACCCTCAGACACACTCGGGGTACACCGTGTACCACCCTCAGACACACCCGGGGTACACCATGTACCACCCTCAGACACACCCGGGGTACACCATGTACCACCCTCAGACACACTCGGGGTACACCATGTACCACCCTCAGACACACCCGGGGTACACCATGTACCACCCTCAGACACACTCGGGGTACACCGTGTACCACCCTCAGACACAACCGGGGTACACCATGTACCACCCTCAGACACACCCGGGGTACACTGTGTACCACCATCAGACACACCCGGGGTACACCGTGTACCACCCTCAGACACACTCGGGGTACACCGTGTACCACCCTCAGACACACACCGGGGTACACCATGTACCACCCTCAGACACACCTGGGGTACACCGTGTACCACCCTCAGACACACCCGGGGTACACTGTGTACCACCCTCAGACACACCCGGGGTACACCGTGTACCACCCTCAGACACACCCTGGGTACACCGTGTACCACCCTCAGACACACCCGGGGTACACCGTGTACCACCCTCAGACACACCCGGGGTACACCATGTACCACCCTCAGACACACCCGGGGTACACCGTGTACCACCCTCAGACACACTCGGGGTACACCATGTACCACCCTCAGACACACCCGGGGTACACTGTGTACCACCCTCAGACACACCCGGGGTACACAGTGTACCACCCTCAGACACACCCGGGGTACACCATGTACCACCCTCAGACACACCCGGGGTACACAGTGTACCACCCTCAGACACACCCGGGGTACACCATGTACCACCCTCAGACACACCCGGGGTACACCGTGTACCACCCTCAGACACACCCGGGGTACACCGTCTACCACCCTCAGACACACCCGGGGTACACCGTGTACCACCCTCAGACACACTCGGGGTACACCATGTACCACCCTCAGACACACCCGGGGTACACCGTGTACCACCCTCAGACACACCCGGGGTACACCGTGTACCACCCTCAGACACACCTGGGGTACACCATGTACCACCCTCAGACACACCTGGGGTACACCGTGTACCACCCTCAGACACACCTGGGGTACACCGTGTACCACCCTCAGACACACCTGGGGTACACCATGAACCACCCTCAGACACACCCAGGGTACACCATGTACCACCCTCAGACACACCTGGGGTACACCATGAACCACCCTCAGACACACCCGGGGTACACCGTGTACCACCCTCAGACACACCTGGGGTACACCATGAACCACCCTCAGACACACCTGGGGTACACCATGTACCACCCTCAGACACACCTGGGGTACACCGTGTACCACCCTCAGACACACCTGGGGTACACCATGTACCACCCTCAGACACACCTGGGGTACACCGTGTACCACCCTCAGACACACTCGGGGTACACCATGAACCACCCTCAGACACACCCGGGGTACACCGTGTACCACCCTCAGACACACTCGGGGTACACTGTGTACCACCCTCAGACACACCCAGGGTACACCATGTACCACCCTCAAACACACCTGGGGTACACCATGAACCACCCTCAGACACACCCAGGGTACACCATGTACCACCCTCAGACACACCCAGGGTACACCATGTACCACCCTCAGACACACCTGGGGTACACCATGAACCACCCTCAGACACACCCAGGGTACACCATGTACACCCCTCAGACTCACCTGGGGTACACCATGTACCACCCTCAGACACACCTGGGGTACACCGTGTACCACCCTCAGACACACCTGGGGTACACCATGTACACCCCTCAGACACACCTGGGGTACACCATGTACCACCCTCAGACACACCTGGGGTACACCGTGTACCACCCTCAGACACACCTGGGGTACACCGTGTACCACCCTCAGACACACCCGGGGTACACCGTGTACCACCCTCAGACACACCAGGGGTACACCGTGTACCACCCTCAGACACACCTGGGGTACACCATGTACCACCCTCAGACACACCTGGGGTACACCATGTACCACCCTCAGACACACCTGGGGTACACCATGTACCACCCTCAGACACACCTGGGGTACACCGTGTACCACCATCAGACACACCTGGGGTACACCATGTACCACCCTCAGACATACCTGGGGTACACCGTGTACCACCCTCAGACACACATGGGGTACACCGTGTGCCACCCTCAGACACACCTGGGGTACACCATGTACCACCCTCAGACACACCTGGGGTACACCGTGTACCACCCTCAGACACACCCGGGGTACACCGTGTACCACCCTCAGAAACACCTGGGGTACACCGTGTACCACCCTCAGACACACCTGGGGTACACCATGTACCACCCTCAGACACACCTGGGGTACACCGTGTACCACCCTCAGACACACCTGGGGTACACCATGTACCACCCTCAGACACACCTGGGGTACACCGTGTACCACCCTCAGACACACCTGGGGTACACCATGTACCACCCTCAGACACACCTGGGGTACACCGTGTACCACCCTCAGACACACCCGGGGTACACCATGTACCACCCTCAGGCACACTCTGGGTACACCATGAACCACCCTCAGACACACCTGGGGTACACCGTGTACCACCCTCAGACACACCCGGGGTACACCATGTACCACCCTCAGGCACACTCTGGGTACACCATGAACCACCCTCAGACACACCCGGGGTACACCATGTACCACCCTCAGACTCACCCGGGGTACACCGTGTGCCACCCTCAGACACACCCGGGGTACACCATGTACCACCCTCAGACACACCCGGGGTACACCGTGTACCACCATCAGACACACCCGGGGTACACCGTGTACCACCCTCAGACACACTCGGGGTACACCGTGTACCACCCTCAGACACACACCGGGGTACACCATGTACCACCCTCAGACACACCTGGGGTACACCGTGTACCACGCTCAGACACACCCGGGTTACACAGTGTACCACCCTCAGACACACCCGGGGTACACCATGTACCACCCTCAGACACACCTGGGGTACACCGTGTACCACGCTCAGACACACCCGGGTTACACAGTGTACCACCCTCAGACACACTCGGGGTACACCATGTACCACCCTCAGACACACCCGGGTTACACAGTGTACCACCCTCAGACATACCTGGGGTACACCATGTACCACCCTCAGACACACCCAGGGTACACCGTGTACCACCCTCAGACACACCTGGGGTACACCGTGTACCACCCTCAGACACACTAGGGGTACACCATGAACCACCCTCAGACACACCCGGGGTACACCGTGTACCACCCTCAGACACACTCGGGGTACACTGTGTACCACCCTCAGACACACCCAGGGTACACCATGTACCACCCTCAGACACACCTGGGGTACACCATGAACCACCCTCAGACACACCCAGGGTACACCATGTACCACCCTCAGACACACCTGGGGTACACCATGTACCACCCTCAGACACACCTGGGGTACACCATGTACACCCCTCAGACACACCTGGGGTACACCATGTACCACCCTCAGACACACCTGGGGTACACCATGTACACCCCTCAGACACACCCAGGGTACACCATGTACCACCCTCAGACACACCTGGGGTACACCATGTACCACCCTCAGACACACCTGGGGTACACCATGTACCACCCTCAGACACACCTGGGGTACACCATGTACACCCCTCAGACACACCCAGGGTACACCATGTACCACCCTCAGACACACCCAGGGTACACCATGTACACCCCTCAGACACACCTGGGGTACACCATGTACACCCCTCAGACACACCTGGGGTACACCATGTACCACCCTCAGACACACCTGGGGTACACCGTGTACCACCCTCAGACTCACCTGGGCTACACCATGTACCACCCTCAGACACACCTGGGGTACACCGTGTACCACCCTCAGACACACCCGGGGTACACCGTGTACCACCCTCAGACACACCTGGGGTACACCGTGTACCACCCTCAGACACACCTGGGGTACACCATGTACCACCCTCAGACACACCTGGGGTACACCATGTACCACCCTCAGACACACCTGGGTTACACCATGTACCACCCTCAGACACACCTGGGGTACACCGTGTACCATCCTCAGACACACCTGGGGTACACCATGTACCACCCTCAGACATACCTGGGGTACACCGTGTACCACCCTCAGACACACCTGGGGTACACCGTGTGCCACCCTCAGACACACCTGGGGTACACCATGTACCATCCTCAGACACACCTGGGGTACACCGTGTACCACCCTCAGACACACCTGGGGTACACCGTGTACCACCCTCAGACACACCTGGGGTACACCATGTACCACCCTCAGGCACACCTGGGGTACACCATGTACCACCCTCAGACACACCTGGGGTACACCGTGTACCACCCTCAGACACACCTGGGGTACACCATGTACCACCCTCAGACACACCTGGGGTACACCGTGTACCACCCTCAGACACACCTGGGGTACACCATGTACCACCCTCAGACACACCTGGGGTACACCGTGTACCACCCTCAGACACACTCGGGGTACACCATGTACCACCCTCAGGCACACTCTGGGTACACCATGAACCACCCTCAGACACACCCGGGGTACACCATGTACCACCCTCAGACTCACCCGGGGTACACCGTGTACCACCCTCAGACACACCCGGGGTACACCATGTACCACCCTCAGACACACCCGGGGTACACCGTGTACCACCATCAGACACACCCGGGGTACACCGTGTACCACCCTCAGACACACCCGGGGTACACTGTGTACCACCCTCAGACACACCCGGGGTACACCGTGTACCACCCTCAGACACACCCGGGGTTCACCGTGTACCACCCTCAGACACACCCGGGTTACACAGTGTACCACCCTCAGACACACCCGGGGTACACCATGTACCACCCTCAGACACACCCGGGGTACACAGTGTACCACCCTCAGACACACCCGGGGTACACCATGTACCACCTTTAGACACACCCGGGGTACACCATGTACCACCCTCAGACACACCCGGGGTACACAGTGTACCACCCTCAGACACACCCGGGGTACACCATGTACCACCTTTAGACACACCCGGGGTACACCGTGTACCACCCTCAGACACACCTGGGGTACACCGTGTACCACCCTCAGACACACCCGGGGTACACCGTGTACCACCCTCAGACACACCCGGGGTACACCGTGTACCACCCTCAGACACACTCGGGGTACACCATGTACCACCCTCAGACACACCCGGGGTACACCGTGTACCACCCTCAGACACACCCGGGGTACACCGTGTACCACCCTCAGACACACCCGGGGTACACCGTGTACCACCCTCAGACACACCCGGGGTACACAGTGTACCACCCTCAGACACACCCGGGGTACACCATGTACCACCCTCAGACACACCCAGGGTACACCGTGTACCACCCTCAGACACACCCGGGGTACACCATGTACCACCCTCAGACACACCCGGGGTACACAGTGTACCACCCTCAGACACACCCAGGGTACACAGTGTACCACCCTCAGACACACCCGGGGTACACCATGTACCACCCTCAGACACACCCGGGGTACACAGTGTACCACCCTCAGACACACCCGGGGTACACCATGTACCACCCTCAGACACACCCGGGGTACACCATGTACCACCCTCAGACACACCCAGGGTACACTGTACCACCCTCAGACACACCCAGGGTACACTGTACCACCCTCAGACACACCCGGGGTACACCGTGTACCACCCTCAGACACACCCAGGGTACACAGTGTACCACCCTCAGAGACACCCGGGGTACACTGTACCACCCTCAGACACACCCGGGGTACACAGTGTACCACCCTCAGAGACACCCGGGGTACACTGTACCACCCTCCCTGTACACTAATAAAGAATTAACAACATGGCTTTACTATTCACCTTCATATTTGACAAATTCACTTCCACCATTGTTGAGGCAGTTGACAGTGAAAATGTTTGTGATGTTGTGTCTTTAACAAAGCCCAAACAGTGCCACTTAAAGCTTATGATACAGTGCCACATGAAAGCTTATGTATCAGTGCCACATTAAAGCTGATGTTACAGTGCCACATGAAAGCTTATGATACAGTGCCACATGAAAGCTTATGATACAGTGCCACATGAAAGCTTATGATACAGTGCCACATGAAAGCTTATGATACAGTGCCACATGAAAGCTGATGTTACAGTGCCACATTAAAGTTGATGATACAGTGCCACATGAAAGCTTATGATACAGTGTTATATTAAAGCTGATGATACAGTGCCACATTAAAGTTGATGATACAGTGTCACATGAAAGCTTATGATACAGTGTTACATTAAAGCTGATGATACAGTGCCACATGAAAGCTTATGATACAGTGTCACATGAAAGCTGATGATACAGTGTCACATGAAAGCTTATGATACAGTGCCACATGAAAGTTGATGTTACAGTGCCACATTAAAGTTGATGATACAGTGCCACATGAAAGCTTATGATACAGTGTTACATTAAAGCTGATGATACAGTGTCACATGAAAGCTTATGATACAGTGTCACATGAAAGCTGATGATACAGTGCCACATGAAAGCTGATGATACAGTGTCACATTAAAGCTTATGATACAGTGTCACATGAAAGCTGATGATACAGTGTCACATGAAAGCTGATGATACAGTGTCACATGAAAGCTGATGATACAGTGTCACATGAAAGCTGATGATACAGTGTCACATGAAAGCTGATGATACAGTGCCACATGAAAGCTGATGATACAGTGTCACATGAAAGCTGATGATACAGTGCCACATGAAAGCTTATGATACAGTGCCACATGAAAGCTTATGATACAGTGCCACATGAAAGCTGATGATACAGTGCCACATGAAAGCTGATGATACAGTGCCACATGAAAACTTATGATACAGTGCCACATGAAAGCTTATGGTACAGTGCCACATGAAAGCTTTTGATACAGTGCCACATTAAAGCTTATGATACAGTGCCACATTAAAGTTGATGTAACAGTGCCACATGAAAGCTTTTGATACAGTCCCACATGAAAGCTGATGATACAGTGCCACATTAAAGCTGATGATACAGTGCCACATGAAAGCTGATGATACAGTGTCACATTAAAGCTTATGATACAGTGTCACATGAAAGCTTTTGATACAGTGCCACATTAAAGCTTATGTTACAGTGCCACGTGAAAGCTTATGATACAGTGCCACATGAAAGCTGATGATACAGTGCCACATGAAAGCTTTTGATACAGTGCCACATTAAAGCTGATGATACAGTGCCACATTAAAGCTGATGATACAGTGCCACATGAAAGCTTATGATACAGTGCCACATGAAAGCTGATGTTACAGTGCCACATGAAAGCTTATGTTACAGTGCCACATGAAAGCTTATGATACAGTGTTACATTAAAGCTTATGATACAGTGCCACATTAAAGTTGATGATACAGTGCCACATGAAAGCTTATGATACAGTGTTACATTAAAGCTGATGATACAGTGCCACATGAAAGCATATGATACAGTGCCACATGAAAACTAATGATACAGTGCCACATGAAAGCTTATGTTACAGTGCCACATGAAAGCTTATGATACAGTGTTACATTAAAGCTGATGATACAGTGCCACATGAAAGCTTATGATACAGTGCCACATGAAAGCTGATGATACAGTGCCACATGAAAGCTTATGATACAGTGTTACATTAAAGCTGATGATACAGTGCCACATGAAAGCTTATGATACAGTGCCACATGAAAGCTTATGATACAGTGCCACAGTAAAGCTTATGTTACAGTGCCACATGAAAGCTTATGATACAGTGCCACATTAAAGCTTATGTTACAGTGCCACATTAAAGCTGATGAGACAGTGCCACATGAAAGCTTATGATACAGTGCCACATGAAAGCTGATGATACAGTGCCACATGAAAGCTTATGTTACAGTGCCACATGAAAGCTTATGATACAGTGTTACATTAAAGCTTATGATACAGTGCCACATTAAAGTTGATGATACAGTGCCACATGAAAGCTTTTGATACAGTGCCACACTAAAGCTTATGATACAGTGCCACATTAAAGCTGATGTTACAGTGCCACATGAAAGCTTTTGATACAGTGCCACATTAAAGCTTATGTTACAGTGCCACATGAAAGCTGATGATACAGTGCCACAAGAAAGCTTTTGATACAGTGCCACATTAAAGCTGATGATACAGTGCCACATGAAAGCTTATGATACAGTGCCACATGAAAGCTGATAATACAGTGCCACATGAAAGCTTATGTTACAGTGCCACATGAAAGCTTATGATACAGTGTTACATTAAAGCTTATGATACAGTGCCACATTAAAGTTGATGATACAGTGCCACATGAAAGCTTATGATACAGTGTTACATTAAAGCTGATGATACAGTACCACATGAAAGCTTATGATACAGTGCCACATGAAAGCTGATGATACAGTGCCACATGAAAGCTGATGATACAGTGCCACATGAAAGCTTATGATACAGTGTTACATTAAAGCTGATGATACAGTGCCACATGAAGGCTTATGATACAGTGCCACATGAAAGCTTATGATACAGTGCCACATGAAAGCTTATGATACAGTGCCACATTAAAGCTTATGTTACAGTGCCACATGAAAGCTGATGATACAGTGCCACATGAAAGCTTATGTTACAGTGCCACATGAAAGCTTATGCCACAGTGCCACGTGAAAGCTTATGATACAGTGCCACATTAAAGCTTATGTTACAGTGCCACATGAAAGCTGATGATACAGTGCCACATGAAAGCTGATGATACAGTACCACATGAAAGCTTATGTTACAGTGCCACATGAAAGCTTATGATACAGTGTTACATTAAAGCTGTTGATACAGTGTTACATTAAAGCTGATGATACAGTGCCACATGAAAGCTTATGATACAGTGCCACATGAAAGACTGATTAAAAAGATAGGGACTCATGGTATTGGGGGCGGGCGCTATTAAGTTTATTAGGGCATGTCTATACCAAAGGAAACATAGTTAGTATAAATGGGGTTAAGTCAGATTAGGGAAATGTTGTAGATGGCGTGCCTCAAGGCTCTGTCCTCTTACCTCTGTTTTTTATAATATATATAAATGATTTATATTAAATTTGAGCAACAATATTGTACATTTGCAGAAAATACGAAAATCGTATTTTCGGATAAGAGGGAAATAAACTCAAAAGGGTAAAAAAAAAGCTTCATGACGCTCTAGATATGCATTGAAATAGTCGAAAGCTTGGCAGATGCAGAGTGATGTTGACAAATGTAAGATTTTTGAAACTCAGTAATGATGAGAGAGTTACAAACCATCGGCTGGTTGGTAGTAATATTGTAAAGTTTGATAGCGACGAAGATCTGGGTATCATGATCAGAAGGAATTTAAAGTAAACAAAAAAGTATAAAAATGTTCGTAATAAGACAAATAGGACACTGGGATTTATTATTGAAGCGTCAGTAACAAGACACCTGGTGTTGTTCTTCAGCTATATCTTGCTCTGGTTAGGCCCCATTTAGATTATGCAGTTCAGTTTTGGTCGCCGTACTATAGAATGGATATAAATTCACTTGAACGTGTCCTGCGTAGGATGACAAAGTTGATAGGATAAAAGGGCAAAATAAAGATCATATAATTGTTATATATATATCAACTGAAACTAAAACACGAAACAATGAATAAAAATTGGATAAGTTAAGATTCATGAAAGACCATAGAAAATACTGGTATGGAAATATGGTGGTCTATATATGGACAAATTCCCTGATAACTCAATAGATGTGTGACCACTTGATTGTTTTAAGTGTAGGCAAATCTTAAAATATATATATGACTTAAAAATATATTCAACCCAACAATCCTAAATCAAATACATGAATGTTTGAGTGGATAGAAATAGAAATAGGAGCTGCCTCGTACAGGCCAATAGACCTGCTGCAGTTTCCTAAATTCTTAGGTTCTGTAAAACAATAAAACGTTCAAGTGGATTGTACTGGAACACTGACAGCTCTTTTTGTGGAGCTTGGCACGAATATATATTGTTTCGTCCAGTCCACCGACTCACGACTAAAATGTCAACTTGTCAAGCCACAGTTGTTGCTCCAGCCAGTTGACAGGTGCGCGGACGAAGCATTTTCTGCGATAGTGATTGTGTCAAATCCTTGATTTGCATTGTGAAATATTCCACAATATATATATTGTTTAGATTTTCTTTAGATATATTTACCCAGGGTAAATACAGGTTTTGAGATAGAGCTGTTGATTTAGTAACATTCGCCAATATGCCACCCACAACAGCTGACTAGCTCCCGGGTACCTGTTTAAAGCATGGTCAGCAGAGGTATCAGGTGAAAGAGTCCACTACCACTTACACGATGAATAAGCTAAGTGCCCACAAATATTCATCACTTAGTAAATCATCAAAATTAGCCAGTCAGTCATCAACTTTAACCAGTCATTCGTTAACATTAACCAGTCATTCGTTAACATTAACCAGTCATTCGTTAACATTAACCAGTCATTCGTTAACATTAACCAGTTATTCGTTAACATTAACCAGTTATTCGTTAACATTAACCAGTCATTCATTATTATTAACCCATTATCAACATTAACCAGTCATCAACATTAACCAATCATTCATCAACATTAACCAATCATTCATCAACATTAACCAGTCATCAACATTAACCAGTCATCAACATTAACTAGTCATCAACATTAACGAATCATTCATCAACATTAACCAATCAAATAAAAATAACCAGTCAACATCATTAACCAGTCATCACCATTAACCTATAAGCCATCATAATTAACAATTATGACATCAACATTTACCATGTCAGACATCGACATTTACCCAATAAATCATCAACAATAATCACGTGAGCCATCATCAATAACCATGTCAGTCAATAACATTAACCGTGTCAGTCAACAACATTAACCGTGTCAGTCAACAACATTAACCATGTCAGTCAACAACATTAACCGTGTCAGTCAACAACATTAACCGTGTCAGTCAACAACATTAACCATGTCAGTCAACAACATTAACCGTGTCAGTCAACAACATTAACCGTGTCAGTCAACAACATTAACCATGTCAGTCAACAACATTAACCGTGTCAGTCAACAACATTAACCGTGTCAGTCAACAACATTAACCGTGTCAGTCAACAACATTAACCGTGTTAGTCAACAACATTAACCGTGTCAGTCAACAACATTAACCGTGTCAGTCAACAACATTAACCGTGTCAGTCAACAACATTAACCGTGTCATTCAACAACATTAACCGTGTCAGTCAACAACATTAACCGTGTCAGTCAACAACATTAACCGTGTCAGTCAACAACATTAACCGTGTCAGTCAACAACATTAACCGTGTCAGTCAACAACATTAACCATGTCAGTCAACAACATTAACCATGCCAGTCAACAACATTAACCATGTCAGTCAACAACATTAACCGTGTCACTGATAATCGTTAACCATGTCAGTCATGTGGGAAATTTGACCCAATATATCAATATTATTATCTAAGAAATCATTATTACTACAGGTATATCTTATCTATATCACACATCTACTGCATCATATCAGAATCATATCTGCTATATTCTTCAACTTCAGAATCATTATATTGTATTAAACATCAACTAGATCCTTCATGACCACTTGGTCGTGTACGCCAATGGGCCCAATGCCTACGTGACTTTGTAAATTTTAATAAAAAAATAGTTGTAACGTCAATCGATTTCCAGTGAGGATTAACTCAAATCCTTAATAAGAATCAATTGTACTATTAGGAATAATCATAACTTATTATATATTATACTATATATACTGTTAAGTATTATCAGTTATTAGGTATAACTCTATAATCATAAAATCCTACATCTATTTATCTTATAATCACATTTTATCTCAATAATCTTTCTAGACAATAAAAATAATTATTCAATATTTATTGTCGGCGCCCTCACTAGAGGAGGGACCCGCTGCCTGGGCCACAAGCGCCCAGAGACGCACGTCTGTGTGTTTACAAGCAGGGCATTTATTTAGGTGTACTTGAGGGGGTTGAGCTCTGGCTCTTTGGTACCGCCTCTCATCTGTCAATCAACTGGTAGCACGTGTACACGTGTACAGTTCTAAAGACCTTTATAACAGGCAATACACAGCACAAACTTGTCATTATCCCTAGTGATTACTTTCTAAGGTAATCTGAGAGTTCCTTGGACAATATGTAAGGAAAAAGTCCTGATACTTTTATCTAAATACAGGTGAAGGGAGTGGCTCACGGCGTGACGCCACCTCCCCCACCACATCTATCCTAGCAATGCTACCAGAATCCTTAACAATAAAGCTGCTATACTATCATCAAAATACAGAGCCTTTTCTCATCGACAAAGATGTCATCTGGCTACTTGTCAGATAGGCGTCGGTTCTTACTTTTTAGGGATAAGTTATTTAAGAGTGATGTAGAGTGTAAGTTGACCAATTGCATGCTTCATGACATAACCTTAATACGTCCATATAAGTTCTTAATCTTCAAGACACGAGACAACACCCTAATTTTCAGTAAGTTTGATTTAATCTTTCAGTAACTGAACTGTTTACTTAACTGAACCTTTACTTGATGCTTGAATATTTTCATGCCTGAAACTCATACATATATATCTGTATATATATATATATATATATATATATATATATATATATATATATATATATATATATATATATATATATATATATATATATATATATATATATATATATATATATATCGGTCCTTGCATAGTAGGCTGAGAAGTGCGTTCTGGCTACTAGGTACAACATTATATATATATATATATATATATATATATATATATATATATATATATATATATATATATATATATATATATATATATATATATATATATATATAATGTTGTACCTAGTAGCCAGAACGCAATATTAGGCCTACTATGCAAGGACCGATTTGCCTAATAAGCCAAGTTTTCCTGAATTTATATATTTTTCTAATTCTTTTCTTATGAAATGATAAAGCTATCCATTTCATTACGTATGAATTAATTTTTTTATAATTTCAGTTAAAACTAACGTAGATATATGACCGAACCTAACCAAACCTACCTAACCAAACCTAACCTATCTTTATAGGTTAGGTTAGATTAGGTAGCCGAAAAAGTTAGGTTAGGTTAGGTTAGGAAGCTTAGGTAGTCGAAAAAACATTAATTTATGAAAACTTGGCTTATTAGGCAAATCGGGCCTTGCATTGTAGGCTGAGAAGTGCGTTCTGGCTACTAGGTACGACATATATATATATATATATATATATATATATATATATATATATATATATATATATATATATATATATATATATATATATATATATATATATGTCGTACCTAATAGCCAGAACGCACTTCTCAGCCTACTATTCAAGGCCCGATTTGCCTAATAAGCCAAGTTTTCATGAATTAATGTTTTTTCGTCTACCTAACCTACCTAACCTAACCTAACCTAGCTTTTTTTGGCTACCTAACCTAACCTTACCTATAAATATAGGTTAGGTTAGGTTAGGTAGGGTTGGTTAGGTTCGGTCATATATCTACGTTAATTTTAACTCCAATAAAAAAAAATTGACCTCATACATAGAGAAAAGGGTAGCTTTATCATTTCATAAGAAAAAAATTATAGTAAATATATTAATTTAGGAAAACTTGGCTTATTAGGCAAATCGGGCCATGAATAGTAGGCTGAGAAGTGAGTTCTGGCTACTAGGTACGACATATATATATATATATATATATATATATATATATATATATATATATATATATATATATATATATATATATATATATATATATATATATATATATATATATATATATATATATATATATATATATATATATAGATAAATATATATGTGTGTGTGTGTTGTTAAATATGACCGAAAAAGTGAGATTAATAATTCTAACACGAATTTTCTCAATATTTCTTATGTTTCTTTTTACTGTCGATGGTAACTGAAAAATCAATTCTCCAAAATTCATTTTTATTTCTAGTCTGACCCGACGATTGAACGCGTTTCGTAATAACTTATTACATTTTCAAAGACTTTGGTTTACACACACAACTGTAACCTGAAAACACTAAACAGAGTTTTACTTATACTAACACTAAACAGCTTATCCGTCTTATGTATACTCACACTTGGGTGAGGTGATATGGTGCAACAGTTTTGGATGAGGTGAACAAATTTGTGACAAATGGAAGACAGAACACGAAACAATGGGTATTAGTTGGATTTGAGAGCACGAATGGAATGTAACTGCAGAGGGCCTATTGGCCCATACTTCCTCTTGATGCTTCTATATTGGTTCGGAGTCTTGAAGTGCGTAGAATATAGTTGTGCATTAATTGGCTGTTGATTGCTGGTGTTGACTTTTTGATGTGTAGTGCCTCACAGATGTCGAGCCGCCTGCTATCGCTGATTTCTGTGTTGTTCGTTAAGACTTCTCTGGTGATGGTCTGGTTGTGAGAGGAGATTATGTGTTCCTTTATGGAGCCCTATTGCTTATGCATTGTTAATCGTCTGGAAAGAGACGTTGTTGTCTTGCCTATATTCTGAGTTCTTTGGGGCTTACAGTCCCCAAGTGGGCATTTGAAGGCATAGACGACGTTGGTCTCTTTCAAGGCATTCTGCTTTGTGTCTGGAGAGTTTATAGTAGGAGGTTGGCCGTGTTTTTGGTTTTATAGTAAATCGTCAATAGTATTTTCTGTTTTTTGTCTGTATGTATTTTGTATTTCTCATATGTCTGTATGATTTCGGGACTTAGCGACCCTGCGGCCCGGTCCTCGACCAGGCCTCCTTTTTGTTACACATCCCCTAGGGAGCAGCCCGTAGCAGCTGTCTAACTCTCGCGTACCTATTTACTGCTAGATGAACAGGAGCATCAGGGTGAAAGAAACATTTTGCCCATTTGTCTCCGCCTCCACCGAGGATCGAACCCGGAACCTCAGGACTACGAATCCGAAGCGCTGTCCAACCAGCTGTCATTCCTAGTGACCATGACCAAATAATTTTTCTTAATGAACTTAATTCTTTGGTACCTTCAATATAATTCACATGTGAGACTGAGGAGAATGGTATTCTAGAAGGTACTCTAGAGTCAATAGAAGGTTCAGATTTAACGTGTATAGGAAACCTACCAACGTGGGGTCGTATGTTCATTATTATTCGAATCATCATAATACAGTTAAACAGGCAGTATTTTCAGGACCGTTTCTTCGAGCTTTGAGAGTATGCAGCCCTGAGTTTTTGTATGCAGAGATTGCTAAAATCTATGAAATTGGGAAGAGTTTACAATACATAAGATGTTTTTGGATGTCTCATTTGGGCAAGCTAAGCGTGCGTTTTATAATCATGTTCCCAAAGCGAAACCAGAAATTAGAAACTCATTGGTTTCCATTGAGTTTCCATTGACCGTTACCTATAATAGGTTAAGTAATAATTGTAATTAAGAAGCAATAAGATGCTTATCTTAACATACTAAGAAGGTTAGGTAAGGTCGGTGTTTTCTATGAAGCTTTTCAAGGTAAACTAAAATATTCACAATAAATTAGTATGTCACATATGCACTTATTTAATAAGTCAATATTGACTGTACGAAAGTGCGAGAACGGGTTGATTTTTAAGAACCTTAATTTCAATTTGGTGTTCACTAATCATACGATCAAGTCCAATTTAATAAAAAAAAACTCCCCCTTGTACAGCAGGTTGTGTGTATTCGATTCCCTGCAATGATTGTGAGTCTGTGTGCCTTGGACAAACAGGAAAAACCAAACAATTGCGTATGTCCCAACATGCTTATAGTATAAGAACTGCCCAAACGTCTAGTGCTATGTACCTACACACAAGTTTGTGTAACTACACTATTAGTTGGGATAGAGCGAAAAGCATTACCAATTGCAATGGTTTTGTGGAACGAAATTTAATTGAGTCTACCACCTGTCCCCTGGTTATTGTTTCTCAGGGGATGGGTGGTCAGTTTCCAGTGGTGGACTCAACCCTAACTTTTTGTTTTTTCTCTTAGTTTGGTGTTGACGACGGCCTTGATCAACCGAAACGTTCATCTCCCTTTCCCATTTCTCTGTGGATTTTCCACACACACACACACACGCACGCACGCACGCACGCACGCACGCACGCACGCACACACACACACACACACACACACACACACACACACACACACACACACACACACACACACACACACACACACACACACACACACACACACACACACACACACATACACACAGAGGATGAGAGCTACGCACCACGAGCGTAGCTCTCATCCTGTAACTACACTTAGGTAACTACACACACACACACACACACACACACACACACACACACACACACACACACACACACACACACACACACACACACACACACACACACACTTCACTACACTTCACTACAAATGACAAGGAAGTGTGTGAGGAATTGAATAAGAAATTCCAGGAGGTCTTCACCTTAGAACAAGGAGAAATTCCAGAGGTAAGTGAGGGAATAGCTAACCAGGAACCACTGGAAGAGTTTGAGATTACCAGTGGGGAAGTAAGGAAGTGTTTACTAGAGTTGGACGTGACGAAGGCTATAGGCCCAGATGGAATCTCCCCTTGGGTTCTAAAGGAAGGAGCAAGAGAACTGAGCCTACCACTCTCCATAGTGTATAACAAATCACTGGCAACAGGGGAACTGCCAGATACTTGGAAAGCAGCTAACGTAGTCCCGATATACAAGAAAGGGGATAGACAGGAGGCACTGAACTACAGGCCAGTGTCCCTAACCTGCATACCATGCAAGCTGATGGAGAAGATTGTGCGAAAAAAACTAGTGGAGCATCTGGAGCGAAGGAACTTTGTAACACAGCATCAACATGGGTTCAGGGATGGCAGGTCCTGCCTCACAGGGTTACTTGAATTCTACGACCAGGCAACAAAAATAAGGCAAGAAAGAGAAGGGTGGGCAGACTGCATATTTTTGGATTGTCAGAAAGCCTTTGATACAGTGCCACACAAGAGGCTAGTGCGAAAGTTGGAGATGCAGGCTGGAGTGAGAGGGAAGGTACTCCGGTGGATAGAGGAATACCTAAGCAACAGGAGACAACGAGTCTGTGTGAGGGGTGAGGTCTCAGATTGGCGAGACGTCACAAGTGGAGTCCCGCAGGGGTCAGTCCTTGGACCTATACTGTTTCTGGTATATGTAAATGATCTCCCAGAGGGTATAGATTCGTTCCTCTCAATGTTTGCCGACGATGCAAAAATTATGAGGAGGATTGAAACAGAGGATGATAGTAGGAGGCTACAAGATGACCTGGATAGACTGAGTGAATGGTCCAACAAATGGCTGTTGAAGTTCAACCCGAGTAAATGCAAAGTAATGAAACTAGGCAGTGGAAACAGGAGGCCAGGCACAGGATACAGAATAGGAGATGAAGTACTTAATGAAACAGACAGAGAGAAAGATCTAGGAGTTGATATCACACCAAACCTGTCTCCTGAAGCCCACATAAAGAGAATAACGTCTGCGGCATATGCGAGGCTGGCTAACATCAGAACGGCGTTCAGGAACCTGTGTAAGGAATCATTCAGAATCTTGTACACCACATATGTAAGACCAATCCTGGAGTATGCGGCCCCAGCATGGAGCCCGTACCTTGTCAAGCACAAGACGAAGCTGGAAAAAGTCCAAAGGTATGCTACTAGACTAGTCCCAGAACTAAGAGGCATGAGTTATGAGGAAAGGCTGCGGGAAATGCACCTCACGACACTGGAAGACAGAAGAGTAAGGGGGGACATGATCACAACCTACAAAATCCTCAGGGGAATCGACCGGGTAAACAAGGACGAACTTTTCAACACTGGTGGGACGCGAACAAGGGGACACAGGTGGAAGCTGAGTACCCAAATGAGCCACAGAGACGTTAGAAAGAACTTTCTCAGTGTCAGAGTAGTTAGCAAATGGAATGCATTAGGAAGTGATGTGGTGGAGGCTGACTCCATTCACAGTTTCAAATGTAGATATGATAGAGCCCAATAGGCTCAGGAATCTGTACACCAGTTGATTGACGGTTGAGAGGCGGGACCAAAGAGCCAGAGCTCAACCCCCGCAAGCACAATTAGGTGAGTACAATTAGGTGAGTACACACACACACACACACACACACACACACACACACACACACACACACACACACACACACACACACACACACACACACACACACACACACACACACACACACACACACACACACACACACACACACACACACACACACACACACACACACACACACACACACACACACACACACACACACACACACACACACACACACACACACACACACACACACACACACACACACACACACACACACATTCATCCAGCTCAGATATTACACACAGCAAAAATTGGATGCAACAAAAAAGCGTTTTTTTTGAGAGATGAAAGCATCGCATTGCTTTTTATTTCTTATTTACAGCTAAGAAAATACTCAGCCTGTCTTGGCATATAAAAGTGGCAGGAGAAAAAGGGTCTGAGACTAATCTAGACGCAGTCTCCGTGGACATAGTGTCCGCAGGGGTCTGAGACTAATCTAGACGCAGTCTCCGTGGACATAGTGTCCGCAGGGGTCTGAGACTAATCTAGACGCAGTCTCCGTGGACATAGTGTCCGCAGGGGTCTGAGACTAATCTAGACGCAGTCTCCGTGGACATAGTGTCCGCAGGCAAGATTTTACTTTTGCAAATGTAAATTGTTATTTTTTTGCGTGTCATTGTGCATCTTCCCGAGTGAAGGCTCTGCACAGCAGCCTCGCTCACTGAGAAAGTTGGTTTAGAGAAAAGATGGTTAGCATTTTGCAATGGGGAATATTGCTTTCTGAAAAGGTTCCCGTGTTTTTTTTAATATTTATTTAATGTTTTGCGCGCGCGTGTGTGTGTGTGTACTCACCTAGTTGTACTCACCTCGTTGTGCTTGTGAGGTTGAGGTCTGGCTGTTTGGTCCCGCCTCTCAACTGTCAATCAACTGGTGTACAGATTCCTGAGCCTACTGGGCTCTATCATATTTACATTTGAAACTGTGTATGGAGTCAGCCTCCACCACATCACTGCCTAATGCATTTCATCCATTAACTACTCTGACTCTGAAAAAGTTCCTTCTAACGTCCCTGTGGCTGTGGATACTCAATTTCCACCTGTGTTCCCTTGTTCGCGTACCACCAGTGTTGAATAGTTTATCCTTGTCTACCCGGTCGATTCCCCTGAGGATATTGTAGGTAATGATCATGTCTCACCTTATTTTTCTGTCTTCCAGTGTCGTAAGGTGCATTTCCCGCAGCCTTCCCTCGTAACTTATGCCTCTTAGTTCTGGGACTAGTCCAGTGGCATACCTTTGAACTTTTTCCAGCTTCGTCTTGTGCTTGACATGGTACGGGCTCCATGTTGGGGCTGCATACTCCAGGATTGGTCTTACATATGTGGTATACAAGATTCTGAATGATTCCTGACAAAGGTTCCTGAACGCTGTTCTGATGTTAGCCAACCTCGCATATGCCGCAGACGTTATTCTTTTTATGTGGGCTTCAGGAGACAGGTTTGGTGTGATATCAACTTCTAGATCTTTTTCTCTGTCCGTTTCATTAAGTACTTCATCTCCTATTCTGTATCCTGTGCCTGGCCTCCTGTTTCCACTGCCTAGTTTCATTACTTTGCATTTACTCGGGTTGAACTTTAACAACCATTTGTTGGACCATTCATTCAGTCTCTCTAGGGCATCTTGTAGCCTCCTACCATCATTCTCTGTTTCAATCCTCCTCGTAATTTTTGCATCATCGGCAAACATTGAGAGGAACGAATCTATACCCTCTGGGAGATCATTTACATATACCAGAAACAGTATAGGTCCAAGGACTGACCTTTGCGGGACTCCACTTGTAACGTCTCGCCAATCTGAGACCTCACCCCTCACATTGACTCGTTGTCTCCTGTTGCTTAGGTACTCCTTTGTCCAATGGAGTACTTTCCCTTTCACTCCAGCCTTCATCTCTAGCTTTTTCACTAGCCTCTTGTGTGGTACTGTATCTAAGGCTTTCTGGCAATCCAAAAATATACAGTCTGCCCACCCTTCTCTTTCTTGCCTGATTTTTGTTGCCTGGTCGTAGAATTCAAGTAACCCTGTGAGGCAGGACTTGCCATCCCTGACTCAATGTTGATGATGTGTTACAAAGTTCTTTCGCTCCAGATGTTCCACTAGCTTTCTTCGCACAATCTTCTCCATCAGCTTGCATGGTATGCAGGTTAGGGACATTGGCCTGTAGTTCAGTGCCTCCTGTCTATCCCCTTTCTTGTATATCGGGACTACGTTAGCTGCTTTCCAAATTTCTGGCAGTTCTTCTGTTGCCAATGATTTGTTATACCCTATGGAGAGTGGCAGGCACAGTTCTTCTGCTCCTTCCTTTAGTATCCAAGCGGAGATTCCATCTGGGCCTATAGCCTTTGTCACATCCAACTCTAGTAAACACCGTAGGTTTGTGAAGAATTTTAGTACGGTAGCGACACCACTGATCACTTTAACCAGCCCCAAGCAACGGTATCATTGGACCATTCAGCAAACCATTGCTTTTGAACAACTTAAATCTCTGCTCTGTTCTAATCCCATTCTCGCCTCGCCAGATATCACGAAACCGTTCATCCTCGATGTCGACGCCAGTGGTACCGGCATCGGGGGTGTCCTGATGCAACAACGAGGCGAGGAGGTTCTACCTGTTAGCTACTACAGCTACAAGTTAAAACCACACCAGAAGAATTACAGCACTATCGAAGAGGAGCTACTCTCCATCGTCCTGAATTTACAGCACTTTGCATCGTACCTACAAGGTGCTCGTCTACCACCATCTACTCGGACCACAATCCCCTACGCTTCTTGCAGCAAGCCCAATTCAACAATCAACCACTTCTACGATGGGCTTTATATCTGCAGAATTTCAACCTGGAGATTTTCTACATCAAGGGTTCTGACAACATCATAGCAGACGCCCTCTTCAGAGTCTATGAGGTAGAGGCAGCTCCACCTACCACTCTACCACCTGAAGACGTAACTTCAACCA
Organism: Procambarus clarkii; assembly: GCF_040958095.1. NCBI lineage: Eukaryota > Metazoa > Arthropoda > Malacostraca > Decapoda > Cambaridae > Procambarus > Procambarus clarkii. Next base: position 9,538,372 of record NC_091190.1, on the reverse strand, counting down.
TAAGTGCAGGCTTCGGGGTAGAGTTGTGACGATAATCTCTTTCAAGAGAGATTGAGCCTGCTCTTGCCTACATAAAGTTACTTACACATATACAAGAATAAGATGCTACCTTCAAGATACGTCTACCAGTAGCACAAAACGTTTTGACCAGGAGGCAAAACGTACCCTAAACCCCCACTCCACACTCCCTCCATGCCGGCTCGCCCGTCGTCAACCAGCAAACTACAATTCCAGGGTGCCTGCTTCTGATTGGTGACCCGCCGTTTGCACCTCTGCACCTCAGCGCCCTTTACCTAAGTCGATGTCTGGGCTTGAACCAGCCAATGAAGTCAGAATATCCTTGTGCTCTCAAGCTGTGAACAACCAACTGATACAAGTCCTGTTTATTGGTGGAGGTTCCCAGCTAGCACTATATTCTCAGCACCTGTTTATGTCATTTTGTATTTATATTATTCCTAGAGTAATTTATCCCTGTTCTTAATTTTTATGACTTGTTTGTTTGCACTGTACATAGCCAAGGGATTGTCTTTGTTTTTAAATTTGCTTTCCAGTTAATTAAAGTTTCATTGTTCATACTATGTGTTTTGCGTGTCTTCCCTTACTCTACCACAGACAACAGCCAAGCAGTCTCTTTTTTTTTTTTGTAAATGTGACAGGCATTGACACCAGCCATTAGAAGGATTGCCGAAAATCTACACTCCTACACTTTCCCGTCACCATATACATATATATATATATATATATATATATATATATATATATATATATATATATATATATATATATATATGTCGTACCTAGTAGCCAGAACTCACTTTTCAGCCTACTATTCAAGGCCCGATTTGCCTAATAAGCCAAGTTTTCCTGAATTAATATATTTACTATAATTTTTTTCTTATGAAATGATAAAGCAACCCTTTTCTCTATGTATGAGGTCAATTTTTTTTTATTGGAGTTAAAATTAACGTAGATATATGACCGAACCTAACCAACCCTACCTAACCTAACCTAACCTATATTTATAGGTAAGGTTAGGTTAGGTAGCCAAAAAAAGCTAGGTTAGGTTAGGTTAGGTAGGTTAGGTAGACGAAAAAACATTAATTCATGAAAACTTGGCTTATTAGGCAAATCGGGCCTTGAATAGTAGGCAGAGAAGTGCGTTCTGGCTATTAGGTACGACATATATATATATATATATATATATATATGTTGTACCTAGTAGCCAGAACGTCGTACTGGGCCTGCTATGCAAGGCCCGATTTGCCTAATAAGCCAAGTTTTCATGGATTAATATATTTTCTCTAATTTTTTTCTTATGAAATGATAAAGCTACCCATTTCATTATGTATGATGTCAATATTTTTTTATTAAAGTTAAAATTAACGTAGATATATGACGGAACCTAACCAACCCTACCTAACCTAACCTAACCTATCTTTATAGGTTAGGTTAGGTTAGGTAGCCGAAAAAATTAGGTTAGGTTTGGTTAGGTAGGTTAGGTAGTCGAAAAACAATTAATTCATGAAAACTTGGCTTATTAGGTAAATCGGGCCTTGCATAGTAATCTGAGAAGTGCGTTCTGGCTACTAGGTACGACATATAAGTGCCTACCCCCTTGTGCTCAAATGTCGTATATATGTATAATTGTTCCAGCTGTAATGCTGGATATGTCGGGAGTTCCATTCGGAACTTTAAGATTAGGATACTTGAGCACCGGGGATTATCTTTTAGGACTGGATTACCATTGTCTAAACCAGCATTTTCGGAGATTAGAAACCATTGTTATGAGTTTGATCATTCTCTGTTGGAATCTGATTTTAAAATTCTGGACACTTGTATGAATGGCCAGTCAGATTTGAGAGTAATGGAATCCTTATATATAAAGGAGCTGCGGCCTCTGTTAAATAGCAACCTTTCAGCTGTTCAATTGTACACTGTATAGTGCACAGTAGGCCCTGTAATTTGATTTATAGTTCATTTTGGTAGTTTAATTTTATTATAATTTTGTTTAGTTTACCATGTCTTTGCCCTTTCTTACTGATTTCAAGTCTTGACATTGTACATTAATATAATCTTTTATTTAGGATATATAATACATTTTTTGGTATTTAGTTTTATTTAATATTTGAGTTTTTTATAAGATTTTGGTTAGTACTTTATAATTGTCGTTTATTCTGTTTGTATTTTACATACATTTTTTGAAGATTTGTAGTCATTATATAAATATTTGTTATAGTGTTTAGTATCTATGTGTTAGGTATCAAGTTTCACTTCTGATCACTTCACGTAAGTTTAATAGAATTGTTTGTTTTAGTAGTTATAAATTTCATCTTGTAGTTTAATGGATTGTTAAATTAGCTTTAATATATGTGACAGTTAATAAGTTTTATTTGTATTGATCACTTTAAGTGCGCTTAAGTGTTTTGTTTTTTTAAGCATTTTCCTTTCTTTGATAGGCAATTATATTCAGTATGAGTTCTTTGTTTACCAGCTATTTCATTGTGATTTCTGTTTTTTCTTTTAGATCGGATGATGAATACGAGAAGTATTCGAAACGTTATGCATTTTAAAGTAAAGAATCTGAAACAAGATGTTCAGTATATCCCTGGTTTTCCTATTCATCTTAAAAATATATATATAATGTTGTACCTAGTAGCCAGAATGCAATATTAGGCCTACTATACAGGGACCGATTTGCCTAATAAGCCAAGTTTTCCTGAACTTATAAATTTTTCTAATTCTTTTCTTATGAAATGATAAAGCTATCCATTTCATTATGTATGAATTATTTTTTTTTTAATTTCAGTTAAAACTAACGTAGATATATGACCGAACCTACCAAACCAAGCCTAACATATCTGAACTTAACCTAAACTAAGACAACTAAGTCAATTAATTATGTTCTTAATGTAATATAATAATAATAATTCAAATAAACTAATTGGAAACAATTTACTGAAAATAAAGAAAATCACTCGGCTTATTAGGCAAATCGGGCCTTGCATAGTAGGCCTAATATTGCGTTCTGGCTACTAGGTACAACATTACATATATATATATATATATATATATATATATATATATATATATATATATATATATATATATATATATATATATATATATATATATATATAATATGACCGAAAAAGTAAGATTAATAATTCTAACACGAATTTTCTCGATCTTTCTTACGTTTCTTTTCACTGTTGATGGTAATTCAAAGATCAATTCTCCAAAATTCATTTTTATTTCTAGTCTGACGCGACACTTAAGCGCGTTTCGTAAAACTAATTATATTTTCAAAGACTTTAGTTTACACAAACACACACAACTTTAACTGAATAGAGCTTAAACACCTTTCGAGTTTTTATACCTACATTTGGGTGAAGTGACATGTTACAATAGTTTTGGATGAGGTGAAAATAAACTTTTAACACAAGACAGAACACGAAACAATGAAATACAAACAGGTATTAAAAGTAGATAACTGCAGAAGGCCTATTTTTATTGGTCCATATTTCTTGATGCTTCTATATTGGAGCGGAGTCTTGAAGTGGGTAGAATATAGTTGTGCATTAATTGGCTGTTGATTGCTGGTGTTGACTTCTTGATGTGTAGTGCCTCGCAGACGTCGAGCCGCCTGCTATCGCTGTATCTATCGATGATTTCTGTGTTGTTTGCTAAGATTTCTCTGGTGATGGTTTGGTTGTGGGAAGAGGCTATATGTTCCTTAATGGAGCCCTGTTGCTTATGCATCGTTAAACGCCTGGAAAGAGATGTTGTTGTCTTGCCTATATACTGAGTTTTTTGAGGTTTACAATCCCCAAGAGGGCATTTGAAGGCATAGACGACATTGGTCTCTTTTAAAACGGTCTGCTTTGTGTCTGGAGAGTTTCTCATGAGTAGGCTGGCCGTTTTTTTGGTTTTATAGTAAATTGTCAGTTGTATCTTCTGTCTTTTGTCTGTAGGGATAACGTTTCTACTAACAATATCTTTCAGGAACCTTTCCTCCGTTTTATGGGCTGTGGAAAAGAAGTTCCTGTAAAATAGTCTAATAGGGGGTATAGGTGTTGTGTTAGTTGTCTCTTCAGAGGTTGCATGGCGTTTCACTTTCCTTCTTATGATGTCTTCGACGAAACCATTGGAGAAGCCGTTGTTGACTAGGACCTGCCTTACCCTACAGAGTTCTTCGTCGACTTGCTTCCATTCTGAGCTGTGGCTGAGGGCACGGTCGACATAAGCGTTAACAACACTCCTCTTGTACCTGTCCGGGCAGTCACTGTTGGCATTCAGGAACATTCCTATGTTTGTTTCCTTAGTGTAGACTGCAGTGTGGAAAACTCCGCTCCTTTCCATGAATGTTACATCTAGAAAGGGCAGCTTCCCATCCTTCTCCATCTCGTAAGTGAAACGCAACACAGAATTCTGCTCAAATGCCTCCTTCAGCTCCTGCAGATGTCTGACATCAGGTACCTGTGTAAAAATGTCGTCAACATACCTGCAGTATATGGCCGGTTTCAAGTTCATGTCGACTAAGACTTTTTGCTCGATGGTACCCATGTAGAAGTTTGCAAACAGGACACCTAGGGGAGAACCCATGGCGACCCCATCTACTTGCTTATGCATGTGTCCATCCGGGCTGAAGAAGGGTGCCTCTTTAGTACAAGCTTGGAGTAGTTTCCTTAGACTGTTTTCTGGTATGTCAAGAGGAGTACAGGCCAGATCACGGTACACTCTGTCGGCTATCATCCCGATTGTTTCATCCACAGGTATGTTGGTAAACAGAGATTCTACGTCCAACGAGACTCTTATCCCTGTGGCCTGTGTTTCCCGCAGCAAGTCAACAAATTCCTTTGAAGACATCAGGCTGAAGGCGCAAAGGACATAAGGAGTCAGCAAGCCGTTGAGTCGTTTCGCCAGTCTGTACGTGGGTGTGGGTATCTGGCTTATGATTGGCCGAAGTGGGTTTCCAGGCTTGTGTGTCTTGACATTTCCATACGCATATCCAGGTTTATATTCCCCAATAATCTTTGGCAGGTGGAGTCCAGATTTCTTGGCGTTCACAGTTTCGATCAATTTGTTGACCTTTGCTTTTAATTCGGCTGTAGTGTCCTTCGTTACCCTTTGGAATTTAGTTTGGTCAGAGAGTATGAGGTTCATTTTCGCCAGATATTCGTCTTTTTTAAGAATGACGTATATTGGCGACTTGTCGCCTCTCCTGACAACTATCTCCTTGTTCTCACGAAGGCTCTTAGCTGCCGCTTTGAGCTCGGGGGACAGTATGGTGCTTCTGTAGTTGCCTCGATTCTTTCCTCCTTCCGCAATAAGTTCTGCTTGTAAGGTATCTTTGGTGGAAAGACTGCTACCAAAATATACTAATATATATATATATATATATATATATATATATATATATATATATATATATATATATATATATATATATATATATATATATATATATATATATATATAAAGGGAAGGGAGTACCACCTCTGGCTGGAAGAAGGGGGACCCATAGCCTCGGAGGAAACCACACATAACGCATTGGAGGGAATGTAGGTCCCATCCCCTCCAAAAGTTTCTGTGTGCTTTTCTCCTCCCACCCCCTTCCTTTTTTTTTTTTTTTTTGCTATATTGTGTATTTAAAGGTTAAAAACATACAAGACAAATGACTAAAGGTTATGGATCTCTTGAAGCTTCTACGCTTCCGGACAGGAACCGAGGACGCAGCAAGCATTTCCCCTCTGGATTGCCACACTGAGGCGCTGAAACAAAAAACTGGAAGCCCTTGGGTCTCTGGTGACGTCAATGAGCTTGGAACCCAATTCCTTGAGAAATCCCAAGGCACTCTTGCCCCAGGGGCCATGCGCCTCAGATGCTATGGGATCAAAGAGGTATTGACCTTCCAGTCGCCTGTACTTGAGTGATTTTGCTGTTTCCCTGTGGTTGGCCGCCCCACCTGCTTGATCAGCTCCGAAGTGTACATAGGTGTCAGCCAGGGTGGATACACATGTGTAGTCCCACACCAACTGTCTACCCTCCTTCCATGAGTATATGGTGATGCCATCAGGGCGAAGTGCGGGGAAATCCGGGTTTTGGACCCCTAGGATGCGGGGTTCTCTCTCCGCTGGGCACCTAGCTGAGACGAGGCTTCTCTTGATGATGTCATTGACCTCGTTGGGTCTTGCATGCCAGGCCTTTGTGCTTCTGCAATGTAACGCATGCAGTCCGTATTGATCTGCTTCCACCCTGTTGCAAATACGCTTGTATTCAGTGTGAATTGGGGCACCAAGGCAGAGGGCCACTGCTACATGAAGGGATTCTGGATCTAGGCGCGTGCCCATTGCTGACATGGGTACTGCCAGGAGGAAGTCTCCTGCATGGGGGGCACTCACTGCTCTGAGGCGGGATTTCTCCTTGTCTGATGTTGCGGCGCTGAGCATGGCATCAGCTACTTTTTCCACTAGAGGGTGGTCCTAGCCGGACTGTTTGTGTTGTTTTGTTGGCTCTATAATGGTTGCTGGGGCTGCAAGAACATCCCACTGATTTGAACATTCAGTGAAAGCAGGATCGTGTATTCCTGGTAAATCTCTCAGGGTTGCAGGTAAGATATCTCTGACGAGGTCGTGCGATGCGTGGGAGGAGGAAAGGAAGGCTGGTAGAGCAATTTGGGGGGCTGTGCGGACACCAAGGACGCCGAGTCTTACAGGAAGGGTTGCTTACTCCCACTGAGTGTCGTCCAATGGCAGGTTCAGGACTTTCACCAGCATGGACCTCAGAAGGGTGTCATACACATTTAACTTAGGGCTGCTGTAGGATGGAGAACATCTCAGAAAGTAGGTCAACTTAGGGAGAGACAGGCTTCTTGTGAGGAGAAAGAGAGCATCATGGGCATCAATCTTGTCAATCCTGTCCAGCATTCTCTTTAGGTCAGTGATTTTTGCAGCCAGGACCTCCTCGATTGCTCGTGGGCCAATGGGGGCACCCAAGAGAGTGCAGTCCGGTGGCTCGACCACGAGAATGTCTGGAAGAACATTTTGTATTTGCCCAGTGATGTCTGGGTTGCGGGAGATTATTTCTCATTTGGATGCATTGAGAATGAGGCCTAAGGCTGCTCCCTGCTCCTGGATTTTCTTCATATCCTCCAAAATGGTTTCCGGAGTTCCAGCTAGAGTGCCATCATCCAAGTACCAGATGTTTAGCTCGCTTGTCAGACTATCAGTGACCTCTTTGATAGCTAGGCAGAAAACGAGGGGGGGCTAAGGGGTCAACTTGTTGGACACCTTCACAGGAGTTTATTTCATGCTCCCCAAAAAGGAGCTTCGCATATATGTCGTACCTAGTAGCCAGAACGCACTTCTCGGCCTACTATGCAAACCTCCATTTGCCTAATAAGCCAAGTTTCATGAATTAATTGTTTTTCGACTATCTAACCTACCTAACCTAACCTAACCTAACTTTTTCGGCTACCTAGCCTTACCTAACCTATGAAGATAAGCTAGGTTAGATTAGGTAGGGTTGGTTAGGTTCGGTCATATATCTACGGTAATTTTAACTCCAATAACAAAAAATTGACCTCATACATAATGAAATGGGTAGCTTTATCACTTTATAAGAAAAAAATTAGAGAAAATATATTAATTCGGGAAAACTTGGCTTATTAGGCGAATCGGGCCTTGAATAGTGGGCCGAGTACGACGTTCTGGCTACTAGGTACAACATATATATATATATATATATATATATATATATATATATATATATATATATATATATATATATATATATATATATATATATATATATATATATATTAGGCCTATACTTGCATAAACCACAAGTGAAGATTAACAATCTTTGGACAACACCCACCAGTGGGCCTCGAACCCAGAAAGCACAACTACCTTCCAGTAGCTGCCATAACTAGTACACCTTAACCCACTACACCATCAGACCCTACAAAAGAAGTAGAGACTTCGAGATATATATACACCTCAAATATCTCCACTTCCCGAGGGCACTAGACAAGTGTGAGGTTATTCTGCATTTTTCATCAAGCCACTGTCAATGTGAGAGAACTCGTGTCCATGCTATAAGCCTATACTTGCATAAACCACAAGTGTGTAGTGGGTTAAGGCATACTAGTTATGGCAGCTACTGGAAGGTAGTTGTGCTTTCTGGGTTCGAGTCCCACTGGTGGGTGTTGTCCAAAGATTGTTATATATATATATATATATATATATATATATATATATATATATATATATATATATATATATATATATATATATATATATATAATATATATATATATATATATAATATATATATATATATATATAATATATATATATATATATATAATATATATATATATATATATAATATATATATATATATATATATAATATATATATATATATATATATATATATATATATATATATATATATATATATATATATGTCGTACCTAATAGCCAGAACGCACTTCTCAGCCTACTATTCAAGGCCCGATTTGCCTAATAAGCCAAGTTTTCATGAATTAATGTTTTTTCGTCTACCTAACCTACCTAACCTAACCTAACCTAGCTTTTTTTGGCTACCTAACCTAACCTTACCTATAAATATAGGTTAGGTTAGGTTAGGTAGGGTTGGTTAGGTTCGGTCATATATCTACGTTAATTTTAACTCCAATAACATAAAATTGACCTCATACATAGAGAAAAGGGTTGCTTTATCATTTCATAAGAAAAAAAATATAGTAAATATATTAATTCAGGAAAACTTGGCTTATTAGGCAAATCGGGCCTTGAATAGTAGGCTGAGAAGTGAGTTCTGGCTACTAGGTACGACATATATATATATATATATATATATATATATATATATATGTCGTACCTAGTAGCCAGAACGCACTTCTCAGCCTACTATGCAATGCCAGATTTGCCTAATAAGCCAAGTTTTCCTGAATTAATATATTTTCTCGAATTTTTTTCTTATGAAATGATAAAGCTACCCATTTCATTATGTATAAGGTCAATTTTGTTTTATTGGAGTTAAAATTAACGTAGATATATGACCAAACCTAACCAACCCTACCTAACCTAACCTAACCTATCTTTATAGGTTAGGTTAGATTAGGTAGCCGAAAAAGTTAGGTTAAGTTAGGAAGCTTAGGTAGTCGAAAAAACATTAATTTATGAAAACTTGGCTTATTAGGCAAATCGGGCCTTGCATTGTAGGCTGAGAAGTGCGTTCTGGCTACTAGGTACGATATATATATATATATATATATATATATATATATATATATATATATATATATATATATATATATATATATATATATATATAGATATATATAGATATATATATATGTGTGTGTGTGTGTTGTTAAATATGACCGAAAAAGTGAGATTAATAATTCTAACACGAATTTTCTCAATATTTCTTATGTTTCTTTTTACTGTCGATGGTAACTGAAAAATCAATTCTCCAAAATTCATTTTTATTTCTAGTCTGACCCGACGATTGAACGCGTTTCGTAATAACTTATTACATTTTCAAAGACTTTGGTTTACACACACAACTGTAACCTGAAAACACTAAACAGAGTTTTACTTATACTAACACTAAACAGCTTATCCGTCTTATGTATACTCACACTTGGGTGAGGTGATATGGTGCAACAGTTTTGGATGAGGTGAACAAATTTGTGACAAATGGAAGACAGAACACGAAACAATGGGTATTAGTTGGATTTGAGAGCACGAATGGAATGTAACTGCAGAGGGCCTATTGGCCCATACTTCCTCTTGATGCTTCTATATTGGTTCGGAGTCTTGAAGTGCGTAGAATATAGTTGTGCATTAATTGGCTGTTGATTGCTGGTGTTGACTTTTTGATGTGTAGTGCCTCACAGATGTCGAGCCGCCTGCTATCGCTGATTTCTGTGTTGTTCGTTAAGACTTCTCTGGTGATGGTCTGGTTGTGAGAGGAGATTATGTGTTCCTTTATGGAGCCCTATTGCTTATGCATTGTTAATCGTCTGGAAAGAGACGTTGTTGTCTTGCCTATATACTGAGTTCTTTGGGGCTTACAGTCCCCAAGTGGGCATTTGAAGGCATAGACGACGTTGGTCTCTTTCAAGGCATTCTGCTTTGTGTCTGGAGAGTTTATAGGAGTAGGTTGGCCGTGTTTTTGGTTTTATAGTAAATCGTCAATAGTATTTTCTGTTTTTTGTCTGTATGTATTTTGTATTTCTCATATGTCTGTATGATTTCGGGGCTTAGCGACCCTGCGGCCCGGTCCTCGACCAGGCCTCCTTTTTGTTTCACATCCCCTAGGGAGCAGCCCGTAGCAGCTGTCTAACTCTCGCGTACCTATTTACTGCTAGATGAACAGGAGCATCAGGGTGAAAGAAACATTTTGCCCATTTGTCTCCGCCTCCACCGAGGATCGAACCCGGAACCTCAGGACTACGAATCCGAAGCGCTGTCCAACCAGCTGTCAGGCCTAGTGACCAAGACCAAATAGTTTTTCTTAATGAACTTAATTCTTTGGTACCTTCAATATAATTCACATGTGAGACTGAGGAGAATGGTACTCTTCCGTTTATGGACATTATGATTCATAGAGTCAATAGAAGGTTCAGATTTAACGTGTATAGGAAACCTACCAACGTGGGGTCGTATGTTCATTATTATTCGATTCATCATAGTACAGTTAAACAGGCAGTATTTTCAGGACCGTTTCTTCGAGCTTTGAGAGTATGCAGCCCTGAGTTTTTTTATGCAGAGATTGCTAAAATCTATGAAATTGGGAAGAGTTTACAATACATAAGATGTTTTTGGATGTCTCATTTGGGCAAACTAAGCGTGCGTTTTATAATCATGTTCCCAAAGCGAAACCAGAAATTAGAAACTCATTGGTTTCCATTGACAATTACCTATAATAGGTTAAGTAATAATTGTAATTAAGAAGCAATAAGATGCTTATCTTAACATACTAAGTGTTATACTCAAATTCTGTCAGTTGAAATGTAACCAATCACAGGCGAGTAGGCCTCTGACGTCATGCCAGACAGAGGAGCATCAAGCATGCTCCCAGCAGCCGCAGTTATCCTCACAGGCTCAGAGTAGAAGGACCTCGGCTAGGCAGATATATACCTTGCTATCTAAGTCAATAAATATATACAGAAGCGACTACTGTGTCTACATTCTACCCGAACAAGGCAAACGAATACTGATAGCAGCAGTGGGATCCAGAAATTTTTTTCTGGAAACAAAAGTTCAAGTACCCAGCATCGCCTCGTGTTCCAGCCGCCACCGCCACCGCCATAAGCCGCCATCCTGCCACCCACGCATCAAATATTGTGCCAGACCGGGGTCCTGCCATCAACCACTACTCCAGGCCAACGTTTCAGAAGTAAGGGTCAATATTTTCCTGTGAGAACGCTCATTCATCAGTGAGGAGGAAGGAAGCTTCCGCGCCAGCCATTTTTGAATCTCGCGCCACCACGTGGGAACCACCTGCACCCACCACCGCCGCCGCCCAAGCTGACAGTATCTAAGCTTCGTGAGTGTTCAAGCTACTGAAATCGTGGTCAGCCATCGTCGCAAGTATCAACTGATTATTGTGGGTGTTGTACAGTTATTCAAGAGGAATTGGTGAAAAAAAAGACTACAATTGTTTGACTAGTGTCGCCACCCTGCCTCCCTCCCAAGCTCACACACCTCGCCACCAGCCCCTGCTACATCGTTTTGTGTGAACTTCTCCTAGAAAATTGTATTCTCCACCGCCATCGTCGCAATATCGTCGTCTCCGAGTTTATCTTCGCGCTCCCAACATCAATTCCCAGCTTGGGGGTCTCCACGGAGCTTCGCGCCACCGCCGCCAGGAGCGCTGCCATCGCACCAGTTTGTAAACAAGCCCTCACATGGTCCTCTTCACACGTCTGGTCACCGTTTTTCGTTTTGGCCACTGTTATATTGCAAATCCTGCAGCCCTGAGTTAAGTAAATATGAGCTAAGATATCGTGTGCTATGATTTAATGAGGTTTAACGTAAATATATCCAAAATATCTTATGAATTAATCTTTCAGTGACTTGTTAAATATTGGAGCCGGTTTAGTACTCCAGAGGCCCACAGTTTCTCTGAGACATTTCAATATTCCCTGCATATGATTCCATTATTCATTAATTGTTACTAGTGTCATTAGTGAATTCAAAGGTGAGAGAAGTAAGAAATAATTGTTTCTAGCAGTTTATTTTGCATAATAGAAATTTGTTTTTGAGATTTCCATAGACAATAGAACATTGTAATTTTTTTTTATATTTCTCCAGACCTAACTTGAAATTTATCCTTTAAGCATTTTATTTTAAATTTTTACCATAGCAGTTATATACATTCCTGTGTCCAGTTTATGTGCTACATCTATATTTCTTGCATTGCCACTTGTTGTGTTGAATCTTTTTAATGAAATTTTGCAATTGCATTTCCCAGTTTTTATTCTAAATTGCTGTGCTTAGTCTGGTTTAATTAATTTACATACATCTAATTCCAGTCATTTTATAATGAAAGATTGCTAAAATTAGTTTACAATTTGCTTGTTCTTAATTATTTTCTTGCCTAGCCCAATTTAATAATTTTATTTCTGCCATTTTTACTTTAGCCAAGTTGATATTTTTTGTGTTTATTTTTGTGTATACTATTTCTGATGCCAGGTGCACTTAATTATAATCTGCGTTCAAATATTACTTCCACGGCTGTGACAATGCCTACCACTGTTGAAACCCCTTCAGAATCAATGGGAACAGTTGCTCGTCCCAATGGCCAGAGATCAGCTCAGGAAATGGCTATTCCTCTTTTTGCTGGGGAATCGCATTTATTAGAATCATGGTTTAGTAAGGTTGAAGCGAAAACAGTTGCACGTTTTTCTAAGCCTACTGATGCCGAATACTTAGCAATTGCACGGTCAGCCGTGGACACAACCAAAGGTGATGCACGTTTTGTTGTTGATGAGAAAGCCATTGTTAGCCTCCAGTCTTGGCCTGAATTTAAGGATTTCTTTCGCCGTCGCTTTGTTAATAAAGGAGACCTTGACCCATATAGGTTAGTCAAGAAAATTGCCAATGCCACCATGCAGCCTGGTGAATCGTTTAATGCGTTTACTAGCCGTCTCGATCAGTATCTGTATGCCTTAGTTTCTGCTATGAATAATTCGACTTGGTTAGATAAAGACAATAATCTGTCCCCTGAAACTATGGCCAAAATGATAGCATTTGGTACTTTAATGCATTTTGCCCCCGAGCATACAAAACCAATCGTTGAGCAACAAAATTTTGGTGTTAAACATGAAATTGGTGAAGTGTTTGAGGCTATTAACAATGCCGCAGATAAACTAGCTCCCCGAAGTGCTCAACTGTTGCCACCCTCTGATGCTGTAAATGTAGTCACAAGCTCTCAGCATCCTCCCACAAATTCTCAAAACTCTTGGTCGCAGAAGCGTACCCATGCTCGTAGCCCCCAGTCAAATTCGCCGCCTCATAAAATGCCGAAACGCCATAGTCCACAACCATCCACTCCCTCATGTTGGCATTGTGGTAAGAGTAACCACCTTGCAAGGGACTGTTGGTCCGCCCCTAGATCATCACCTCCTAGACAATTCTCTCGGCCCCCTCATCAATCTAATCATTCTAGGCTTCCATATTGCACGTACCATAAACAAGTTGGTCACCACACTGCGGATTGTAGAGCTAGGCAAAGGACATCTCCACCTCGTAACTCCCATGGTCAGTCTTGGCGAGGCTCACAGCGTCCAAGACATTATCAGAACTCTCGTAATTACAACTCCCAGCCCAGCTATAATGCAACTTCAAATTATAATGCTCAGTCACAGAATGCTGGAGCTCAGAATGTTCACTCCATGTCGTCGGGAAACCCCCAAGGCCATCCGCTAACCAATTCAAGCTAGCCAATCCTAGTGCCCTCCCTGTGTATTCAGTAGCTACCCAAAATAGATTTGGACACTTGACAGAGGAGGACACTGACTCTAGACCAGTTGTAGATGTTGACGGATCCACAGTAAATTTGACACAAACAAGACACAGATATCCCAGACAACATAAGTCAAAAATAGTAACTTGTCCAGTCTCAAGTGATGGTCCCCTTGTCTCAGCCATTGTACATGGTAGAGTTTTAAAAGTTTTTCTTGACTCAGGTGCAAAAATTAATATTGTCAAGCCCTCAGCTCTTAGAGACATTGAAAGTATGCACCCTACTATTTTAAAACAGTCACACATACCTTTTCTAAGTGGTATTTCAGGAAATAAAGTAAAAGTTCAGGGTGAAATTGACCTCCCACTCAAGTTCAATGATGTCACATTGTCTATAACATGTTTAGTTGTTGACATTATTCATTTTCCTGGAGACATTCTCTTAGGTCTGTACACCATGATTGATGAAAATATTGCATTGTTTCCCCATCGTTGGAACATAAGTATCAAAGACCATGTCATACCCTTGTGTAGCATGTATCGACAGGGCCACGAGTTCAATCTTCAATCAGATTATGTTAATTTTGTTGACACCCGCCTTGCAAGCGTAGGGTTGTCTGATCATTGTCGTGGTAGCATACCCGAGAAAACAGGCACTCGATTGAAGCATAGTAGTTGTGCAGTTGTTAAGGAGAATGAGTATCGGGACTTTCTGGAAGGGGACGCCCTAACGGATTCTCGTTGTCTCGCTCGCCTGGCAGCTTCCATCTCTGAAGTCAGTGGTTCCATGGCTACTGACACTGTGCTACACCCTCATTCTCTCACCAGAATAAGAGTTAAGGTTCAGGGAGTGCCTGAGTTGTCGGATGTGATTGCGGAAAGTGAAACATGTAAAGTGAATGGTACATTTGTTGAACCCTCCTGGCACACAGTGCAGGATGGTACTGTCACACTTTTTATCGCAAACACAAGTAATGCCGATATCCATCTCCAGTCTGGTACCCATGTTGTAGATTTTGCCCATTACTCGTTACCGGTGCGAGTTGTGGATGATGTCTCCATGGATCATACTGTTTGTACACTCACACCAGGAGAACAGGGATCTCAGCCAGAGGTGCAAGCGCAACACCTCAGTCCTACTGATTTTCCTGACTCTGTGGCTCAGCTTTTGAAAATTTTGAACAAGAATAGAGCTGTTGTTGCTCTACCAGGAGAAAAATTAGGTCTCACTCCTCTCATTACACATAAAATTCCCCTTGAACAAGGAACTACGCCTATTTATGTACCAGCTTACCGTCTTCCCCATTCTCAGAGAGCAGAAGCAGATAGACTTGTAGAGGAAATGTTACAGAGTGATGTAATTGAATCAAGTAATTCGCCATGGAACGCTCCATTGATTCTTGTACCAAAGCGAGATGGGACTTGGAGACCTGTAATCGATTATCGCAAGCTTAACAGAGTAACAATACCTGATCGTTTCCCACTGCCAGTTCTAAATGATTTGTTGCAAAGTATTGGTCGAAACAAAGTATTCTCAACGTTAGATTTGTTGCAGGGATTCTGGCAAATCCCCCTTGATGAGGAAAGTAAACAATTGACAGCCTTTAGTACTCCCAATGGTCATTTTCATTTCAAAAGAATGCCGTTTGGTTTGCGTAGTAGTCCAATAACCTTTTCACGGCTCATGACAAATCTATTTCATAGATTGATAGGAAGTATGCTTCTAGTTTACCTTGATGATCTCATAATCATGTCGCAAGATGTTGAGACTCATTTCCAGAACCTTGAAAAAGTACTTGCAAAGCTCGCTGAAGCTAATTTAAAAATAAAGCTTGCAAAATGTTCATTTTTAAAGCAAAAGATTAATTTCCTAGGTCATACAGTTACACCTTCAGGTATTACATTGAATGAATAAAAAATTATTGCTGCCCGTGATTTTCCAACACCTCGTACCGCAGAAGCCGTAAGACAGTTCACAGGTCTTGTAGGATTTTATCGTTCATTTATTGCTGGATTCTCTATTATAGCCGCTCCGCTTTACAAGTTGCAAAGAAAAGATGAACCCTTTGTTTGGGGAGAGGCCCAGGATCAATCATTCAAAAAACTCAAAGCAGCCTTGATTTCGTCACCTGTCCTTAGGTACCCAGATTTTTCTAAACCTTTTACGTTGGTTACAGATGCTAGTGACATAGGTCTAGGTGCTGCATTACTTCAAACAGAAGGTCACAGAGATCACGCAATAGCTTATGCTAGCCGCACATTATCTAAAGAAGAGAAAAATTATAGTGCAACAGAACGAGAAGCCTTGGCAGTTGTCTGGGCACTTAAACATTTCAAGGATACAATTTATAATTACCCAGTTCATGTTCTTACAGATCACCAACCATTAATTCCCTTGTTCAAAAATAAGAATCCAGTTGGAAAGTTTGCTAGATATTTGCT
Organism: Procambarus clarkii; assembly: GCF_040958095.1. NCBI lineage: Eukaryota > Metazoa > Arthropoda > Malacostraca > Decapoda > Cambaridae > Procambarus > Procambarus clarkii. The sequence goes on along the minus strand of NC_091190.1, from coordinate 9,521,925 downwards.
CACAATTCAAGAATTCAATCCCACATTTGGATATATTCCAGGAAAGCAAAATGTTGTAGCCGATGCGTTTTCTCGACACGTAGCTGCGATTCAGTTAAATTACCCAGCATTAGATGCTACAGTAGTAGAAACGGAACAAAGACAAGACCCCATATGGGCACCCATCATTAAATTTTTGACTAAGCAAGACACTCGCCCGATTCATAAACCGCCAGTACCATTGAAAGAACTAGTTATGTTGGACAATTTACTGTGTAGAGTAGTAAAGCTAGGGACAGCCCCGAGGAAATGTTGTCAGTTAGTTGTTCCAGCTGTCTTGGTACCAACTGTGTTAAAAATTATCCATGATGCTCCTGCAAGTGCACATCCAGGAAAGGATCGTACACTCCAACAAGGTCGATTGAAATATTTTTGGCCAAAAATGGCTAAGGAGATTGCTCATTATGTTGACAGATGTTTAACTTGTTTACAGCACAAGGGACATGTTTCAGGACCTAATCCAATTCAGGTGTACCCAGCAACTAAAGCTCCTTGGGAACGAATATCGATGGATTTATTGACAAATTTTGCGGAAACAGAGAAAGGGAACAAACATTTGCTTGTAATGGTCGATAATTTTTCACGGTTTTGCGAACTAGTTCCTATCCCGAACAAAACAGCAGAAACCATAGCCAGCGCATTCCATGACCAAATAATTATTAGATATAGTATGCCTAAAGTAATCCTTTCAGATAATGGACCAGAATTCAGTAATAGTATTCTAACTAGCTTGTGTGATTTATATAACATCAAAAAATGTAGTATTATGCCTTATCATCCGGCAAGTAATGGACTAGCTGAACGTACTAACAGGAAAGTGTTAGATGCCTTGAGAGTCACGTTGAATTTTGATAACAACAATTGGGATGATTTTATACCCTTAATTCAGTGTGCTATAAATTCTTCAATTAATGTTTCTACTGGTGACACACCTCACGCTATTCTTTATGGTACAGATAAGATCCTCCCTAATGAATTGATTAACGTACCTCCTACTCCCTTATATAACATAGATGATTTTGTTCAAGTGAAGCGTAGACAAATGCAACTAGTATTCAAGAAAATACGAGAACAACTGTCCAAAGCAACAGCCGAGTTCACTCTAGCAAGGAATGCACGAGCTAAACCCAGTAAAATAACTATTGGATCTGTAGTAATGATACTTAACCAACACAGGTCTGGTCCTATGTACAAGTTAACTAAGAAATTTTTGGGTCCATATAAGGTAATCGAGCTTATTAACCCTTAACATGCTCGGGGTCTAATATCCTGCCATCCCCACAGGCGCATGTCATTTTGAAAAAAAAAAAAATTATTTTTTCTTTCTAACCTGTTAATTTGTGTTCACTGATCACGGGAAAAATAATAAAAAAAATCGTAAGTGGCATATATTGCCCGCTATAGGGCGGGGAAGTCTGGCAAATTATAGGCGCTGACTCAGCGTGCGTCCCAGGCGGTCTGTTGCTCGCAAGCTGTCACGCCAGAGTTGCCACAAAGAGATAATTACCGAATTATTTCAATGTCTCTGATTGATTTTTCATACTTTTTTTGCTGTAATATTATTCAATAGTGTGTAGTTTGATATATTTATATAATAAAATGAGTGAATCATTGCTGTATTCAAAAATATGGTGTGCATATTGTTGATTCAATTATGTTCATCAATCAGTGAACAAATACTTTGTCGGTTATTACACTATAAGCACAGGTTATATATAAGTATTTGCATGTTTTGTTCACTATAACGAACCACTAAGTAGCTATTATGAGTCAAAAAGTAATGAGGAGTGACCGCCGTGTACCAGCCAGCCACTCCCGCCCTCCCTCCAGTCATCTGACTCACCCTCATTCTCCTCCCACAATAATGTTTTTGCTATAATTCACTATATACAGATGTTATATATAAGTATCTACATGTTTTGTTCACCATAACTGTACATCTAAGCTTGTATGGTGAGTAAAGGCACAGAGATGTGGCTACTCACACAGTCAGCTGATCGGCGGGCGCCCTCAAGGCCAGATGCACTAATATTTCTCCTCCAACAACAATGTGTGGTGTTATTACGCTAGATGCACACATTATATATAAATATCTACCTGTTTTATTCATCATACTTGTACAAATAAACTGGTATGGTGCCCAAAGACCATCGTGGTAACCAGTAAACAACACCGTCGTCTGCACGGTGGTGTCGTGCAGACGATGCCACCGCTCTCACCAAAATGGCGGCTCCAAACCTTCTCTTGCTGTTTATACCCTCTATACGCACGTTATATATAAGTATCTACATTTGTGTTCACCATAGCGAACCACTAAGCTGGTATGGTGAGTGCAGTCAATAAAAGGTGGCCACACAGTCAAAAGACATCACCACCACCCTCCCTCCCACAGCATTACACCTCCTTCCATGGCGCACAGCGCTAAGTATCACCACAATCCTGCTATTATCAGAACCCTGGTCAGTTTTATCACAGTCAGGGGTCTTCTGTAATAATATCATCGCTACATAATAGCATGAACAAGTATAATTTGGCATTTTTAGGCGATGCTGTGGTCACAAGCTGAACAGCAGTGCTGTTAGCTCATGCTGCGTGCGTCAGGCTTGGTTGCTCACTCAATACTGAGGCCAAAAACACCCGGGAGTTTGGCCCACGATTTTTTTTAAGAATGGCGTCTGTTTACAAGAGCCCTGATGAAGGTGTGGTGAACCCCGTGTATCCGCGGGCTGTTTAAATCTTGCGTAGTACTCCAACACATCATATGACGTGATGCGCAGTTTACTGGTACAACGTCCAGCACGTCATATGACGTGATGCGCACTTTAAGGGTTAAAGGTAACAAATACAGACTTAAGAACTTGTTAACAGGAGAGTATATAAATGAGCATTTAGACCACATGAAGTTAGCTAAAATGACTGTTGACGAGACTGATGAGGAAGATGACAATGAACTTACCCAGACAGATACTCCTACTCAGACACCACCTTCTGTGGTTGACAGACCACTGGATGTTCAGCAACCCCATACTAGCAATTATAATCTTAGATCTAGACCTCTCGTTTCAACCGTGCACTCACCACATGTCCATTGGCTAGATGTTAATGAGGATATCTCTCAAGATGATAGTTTGTCACATGAAGTTTCATCTGTTCCGGACCTTCAGTCAGAGCCAGAGTTGTATAGTGCTCTGGATGAGCTAGGTGTAGATATCCGCAGAATTTATAATTGAATGCACTCAGCAGTTATTCTGTTTGTTTTGAAAAAAAAAAAAAAAAAAAAAAAACATTTGCAGTATTTCTACCACATGTATCTTATTATTACCATTATATATAATGTATAGTTTTTCTCAAATTTATTTTGTTATAAATTAGATGCCATTGTTAAGTCTACTACCATTTGTATTTTTACAGTGCTTGTCATAGGAGTTATCATTGTTCTAGCAACCACATTGAGGCCAGTGAATCCTGACTGCTATCACGCAGATGTTAGTCTTCTTGATCCAGGTCTTGTATATGCTTGTAAATATATTGCACATTATATATATTGTACATTGGTCTTGTAAATATATTGTATTATTTCAGAAAAAAAAGAGAGAAAAAAAAAAAATCATTATCTATCTTGAAATTCAATTGTGGTTGTTAGGTCAGAACTTTGTTCCATTAATGTATTAATTGTTTAATTTTGTATGGTTTTCAAGCACATGCCATTGACACATGTTAATAATTTTGTTTAGGCAATACCTTGAGTTGTGTTGTTCATATCTGATCAGTAGACATACACATGTTCTTAATACTCTGGTTTATTCATAGCATTGTTACCATGATTTTCACCTATTATGATGAATTTCTTTTTGGTGCATATATGCCGAGTTGTTTGTATTACGCACACCTGATCTTCTTTCAATGTTTTATTATGCAAATTTCACATGTAAGCCATTATTGTATGCCACCGAGGTCCTTTCAGTATCATTGTAACTATATAGCTAGCCAGAGCTTGTCGACAAGGGACGTCGACTTGGTAGCGTGTCCGAGCGGTGTTATACTCAAATTCTGTCAGTTGAAATGTAACCAATCACAGGCGAGTAGGCCTCTGACGTCATGCCAGACAGAGGAGCATCAAGCATGCTCCCAGCAGCCGCAGTTATCCTCACAGGCTCAGAGTAGAAGGACCTCGGCTAGGCAGATATATACCTTGCTATCTAAGTCAATAAATATATACAGAAGCGACTACTGTGTCTACATTCTACCCGAACAAGGCAAACGAATATAAGAAGGTTAGGTAAGGTCGGTGTTTTCTATGAAGCTTTTCAAGGTAAACTAAAATATTCACAATAAATTAGTATGTCACATATGCACCTATTTAATAAGTCAATATTGACTGTACGAAAGTGCGAGAACGGGTTGATTTTTAAGAACCTTAATTTCAATTTGGTGTTCACTAATCATACGATCAAGTCCAATTTAATAAAAAAAAAACTCCCCCTGGTACAGCAGGTTGTGTGTATTCGATTCCCTGCAATGATTGTGAGTCCTTGAGTGTGAGATTGAGTGTGATTCCCAATGATTGTGAGTCTGTGTACCTTGGACAAACAGGAAAAGCCTTACAATTGCGTATGTCCCAACATGCTTATAGTATAAGAACTGCCCAAACGTCTAGTGCTATGTACCTACACACAAGTTTGTGTAACTACACTATTAGTTGGGATAGAGCGAAAAGCATTACCAATTGCAATGGTTTTGTGGAACGAAATTTAATTGAGTCTACCACCTGTCCCCTGGTTATTGTTTCTCAGGGGATGGGTGGTCAGTGTCCAGTGGTGGACTCAACCCTTCCTTTTTGTTTTCTCTCTTAGTCTGGTGTTGACAACGGCCTTGATCAACCGAAACGTTCATCTCCCTTTCCCATTTCTCTGTGGATTTTCCACACACACGCACACACGCACGCACGCACGCACGCACGCACGCACGCACGCACGCACGCACACACACACACACACACACACACACATACACACAGAGGATGAGAGCTACGCACCACGAGCGTAGCTCTCATCCTGTAACTACACTTAGGTAACTACACACACACACACACACACACACACACACACACACACACACACACACACACACACACACACACACACACACACACACACATATTCATCCAGCTCAGATATTACACACAGCAAAAATTGGATGCAACAAAAAAGCGTTTTTTTGAGAGATGAAAGCATCGCATTGCTTTTTATTTCTTATTTACAGCTAAGAAAATACTCAGCCTGTCTTGGCATATAAAAGTGGCAGGAGAAAAAGGGTCTGAGACTAATCTAGACGCAGTCTCCGTGGACATAGTGTCCGCAGGGGTCTGAGACTAATCTAGACGCAGTCTCCGTGGACATAGTGTCCGCAGGCAAGATTTTACTTTTGCAAATGTAAATTGTTATTTTTTTGCGTGTCATTGTGCATCTTCCCGAGTGAAGGCTCTGCACAGCAGCCTCGCTCACTGAGAAAGTTGGTTTAGAGAAAAGATGGTTAGCATTTTGCAATGGGGAATATTGCTTTCTGAAAAGGTTCCCGTGTTTTTTTAATATTTATTTAATGTTTTGCGCGCGCGTGTGTGTGTGTGTACTCACCTCGTTGTGCTTGTGAGGTTGAGGTCTGGCTGTTTGGTCCCGCCTCTCAACTGCCAATCAACTGGTGTACAGATTCCTGAGCCTACTGGGCTCTATCATATCTACATTTGAAACTGTGTATGGAGTCAGCCTCCACCACATCACTGCCTAATGCATTCCATCCATTAACTACTCTGACTGAAAAAGTTCCTTCTAACGTCTCTGTGGCTCATGTGGATACTCAATTTCCACCTGCGTCCCCTTGTTCGCGTACCACCAGTGTTGAATAGTTTATCCTTGTCTACCCGGTCGATTCCCCTGAGGATATTGTAAGTAATGATCATGTCTCACCTTATTTTTCTGTCTTCCAGTGTCGTAGGGTGCATTTCCCGCAGCCTTCCCTCGTAACTTATGCCTCTTAGTTCTGGGACTAGTCCAGTGGCATACCTTTGAACTTTTTCCAGCTTCGTCTTGTGCTTGACATGGTACGGGTTCCATGTTGGGGCCGCATACTCCAGGATTGGTCTTACATATGTGGTATACAAGATTCTGAATGATTCCTGACAAAGGTTCCTGAACGCTGTTCTGATGTTAGCCAGCCTCGCATATGCCGCAGACGTTATTCTTTTTATGTGGGCTTCAGGAGACAGGTTTGGTGTGATATCAACTTCTAGATCTTTTTCTCTGTCCGTTTCATTAAGTACTTCATCTCCTATTCTGTATCCTGTGCCTGGCCTCCTGTTTCCACCGCCTAGTTTCATTACTTTGCATTTACTCGGGTTGAACTTTAACAGCCATTTGTTGGACCATTCATTCAGTCTCTCTAGGGCATCTTGTAGCCTCCTACCATCATTCTCTGTTTCAATCCTCCTCATAATTTTTGCATCATCGGCAAACATTGAGAGGAACGAATCTATACCCTCTGGGAGATCATTTACATATACCAGAAACAGTATAGGTCCAAGGATTGACCCCTGTGGGACTCCACTTGTAACGTCTCGCCAATCTGAGACCTCACCCCTCACATTGACTTGTTGTCTCCTGTTGCTTAGGTACTCCTTTGTCCAATGGAGTACTTTCCCTTTCACTCCAGCCTTCATCTCTAGCTTTTTCACTAGCCTCTTGTGTGGTACTGTATCTAAGGCTTTCTGGCAATCCAAAAATATAGTCTGCCCACCCTTCTCTTGCTTGCCTGATTTTTGTTGCCTGGTCGTAGAATTCAAGTAACCCTGTGAGGCAGGACTTGCCATCCCTGAATCCATGTTGATGATGTGTTACAAAGTTCTTTCGCTCCAGATGTTCCACTAGCTTTCTTCGCACAATCTTCTCCATCAGCTTGCATGGTATGCAGGTTAAGGACATTGGCCTGTAGTTCAGTGCCTCCTGTCTATCCCCTTTCTTGTATATCGGGACTACGTTAGCTGTTTTCCAAATTTCTGGCAGTTCTTCTGTTGCCAATGATTTGTTATACCCTATGGAGAGTGGCAGGCACAGTTCTTCTGCTCCTTCCTTTAGTATCCAAGCGGAGATTCCATCTGGGCCTATAGCCTTTGTCACATCCAACTCTAGTAAACACTTCCTTACTTCTCCGCTGGTAATCTCAAACTTTTCCAGTGATTCCTGGTTAACTATTCCCTCTCTTATCTCTGGGCTTTCTCCTTGCTCTAAGGTGAAGACCTCCTGGAATTTCTTATTCAGTTCCTCACACACTTCCTTGTCGTTTGTAGTGAATCTTTCTGCCCCTATCCACAATTTCATAACCTGTTCCTTTACTTTTGTTTTTTTTCCTGATATGGCTGTGCAGCAATTTAGGCTGAGTCTTTGCCTTGCTTGCGATGTCATTTTCGTATTGTCTTTCTGCCTCTCTTCTCATCCTGACATATTCATACCTGGCACTCTGGTATCTTTCTCTGCTCTCAAGTGTCCTGTTATTCTTATAGTTTCTCAACGCCCTTTTACTTTGCTGCTTAGCTAGCCTACATTTCTGATTAAACCATGGGTTTCTCATCTTCATTTCACTGTTTTCCTTTTGGACTGGGACAAACCTGTTTGCTGCTTCCTTGCACTTCTGCGTGATGTAATCCATCATATCTTGGGCCGTCTTTTCCCTGAGCTCTGTTTCCCGTGCTATATCTGTTAGGAATTTTCTTATCTCCTCATACAATTCCTTGCGAAATGCCAGGATTTTGTTTTCAGTAATCCTCCTCGAGTTCAATAACCCTTCTTCAATCAGGTACTCAAACCCCAGTACATTGTGGTCGCTCATTCCTACTAGGGTCTCAGTAGTGTGTGTGTGTGTGTGTGTGTGTACTCACCTAATCACCTAATTGTGCTTGTGGGGGTTGAGCTCTGGCTCTTTGGTCCCGCCTCTCAACCGTCAATCAACCGATGTACAGGTTCCTGAGCCTATAGGGCTCCATCATATCTACACTTGAAACTGTGTATGGAGTCAGCCTCCACCATATCACTTCCTAATGCATTCCTTTCCTCAACCACTCTGACACTAAAAATGTTCTTTCTAATATCTCTGTGGCTCATTTGGGCACTCAGTTTCCACCTGTGACCCCTAGTGCGTGTGCCCCTTGTGTTAAATAGCCTGTCTTTATCTACCCTATCAATTCCCTTCAGAATCTTGAATGTGGTAATCATGTCCCCCCTAACTCTTCTGTCTTCCAGCGAAGTGAGGTTTAATTCCCGTAGTCTCTCCTCGTAGCTCATATCTCTCAGCTCGGGTACTAATCTAGTGGCAAACCTTTGAACCTTTTCCAGTTTAGTCTTATCCTTGACAAGATATGGACTCCATGCTGGGGCTGCATACTCCAGGATTGGCCTGACATATGTGGTATACAAAGTTCTGAATGATTCCTTACACAAGTTTCTGAATGCCGTTCTTATGTTGGCCAGCCTGGCATATGCTGCTGATGTTATCGTTTTGATATGGGCTGCAGGAGACAGGTCTGGCGTGATATCAACCCCCAAGTCTTTTTCTCTCTCTGACTCTTGAAGAATTTCATCTCTCAGATGATACCTAGTTTCTGGCCTCCTGCTCCCTACACCTATCTTTATTACATTACATTTGCTTGGGTTAAACTCTAACAACCATTTGTTCGACCATTCCTTCAGCTTGTCTAGTTTTTCTTGAAGCCTCAAGCAGTCCTCCTCTGTCTTAATCCTTCTCGTAATTTTGGCATCGTCAGCAAACATTGAGAGAAATTTTTCTATACCCTCCGGGAGATCATTTACATATATCAGAAACAAGATAGGACCGAGTACAGAGCCCTGTGGGACTCCACTGGTGACTTCACACCAATCCGAGGTCTCACCCCTCACCGTAACTCTCTGCTTCCTATTGCTCAGGTACTCCCTTATCGGCTGGAGCACCTTACCAGCTACACCTGCCTGTCTCTCCAGCTTATGTACCAGCCTCTTCTGCGGTACTGTGTCAAAGGCTTTCCGATAATCCAAGAAAATGCAGTCCGCCCAGCCATCTCTTTCTTGCTTAATCTTTGTCATCTGGTCGTAGAATTCTATTAAGCCAGTCAGGCAAGATTTACCCTCCCTGAACCCAAGTTGGCGATTTGTCACGAAGTCCCTTCTCTCCAGATGTGTTACCAGGTTTTTTCTCACGATCTTCTCTATTACCTTGCATGATAGAGTAAGCCAAGTACACTGGCCTGTAGTTCAGTGCCTCTTGCCTGTCGCCCTTTTTGTATATTGGGACCACATTCGCCATCTTCCATATTTCTGGTGAGTCTCCCGTCTCCAGTGACCTACTATACACATGGAGAGTGGCAAGCATAGTGTCTCTGCACACTCTTTCAGTACCCATGGCGAGATTCCGTCTGGACCAACAGCCTTTCTACATCTTTCAACAGATGTAGTTTCACCATGGGTTCTGAGAGAATGTGCACCTGAGCTCAGCATTCCACTTCAACTGATTTTTCAGGCATCCCTGTTTACAGGAGTTGTAGCTGATGTGTGGAAAAAGGCTAACATAGTTCCAATCTACAAAAGTGGAAGCAGGGAAGACCCCCTTAATTATAGACCGGGATCATTGACAAGTGTAATAGTCAAAATATTGGAAAAAATAATTAAAACTAAATGGGTAGAACACCTGGAGAGAAATGATATAATATCAGACAGACAGTATGGTTTTCGATCTGGAAGATCCTGTGTATCGAATTTACTCAGTTTCTATGATCGAGCAACAGAGATATTACAAGAAAGAGATGGTTGGGTTGACTGCATCTATCTGGACCTAAAAAAGGCTTTTGACAGAGTTCCACGTAAGAGGTTGTTCTGGAAACTGGAAAATATTGGAGGGGTGACAGGTAAGCTTCTAACATGGATGAAAAATTTTCTGACTGATAGAAAAATGAGGGCTGTGATCAGAGGCAATGTATCGGACTGGAGAAATGTTACAAGTGGAGTACCACAGGGATCAGTTCTTGCACCAGTGATGTTTATTGTCTACATAAATGGTATATATGATATACCATGGTATATCATATATACCATTTATATCATGGTATATGATATACCAGTTGGTATACAGAATTATATGAACATGTTTGCTGATGATGCTAAGATAATAGGAAGGATAAGAAACTTAGATGATTGTCATGCCCTTCAAGATGACCTGGACAAAATAAGTACATGGAGCACCACTTGGCAAATGGAATTTAATGTTAATAAATGCCATGTTATGGAATGTGGAATAGGAGAACATAGACCCCACACAACCTATATATTATGTGAGAAATCATTAAAGAATTCTGATAAAGAAAGAGATCTAGGGGTGGTTCTAGATAGAAAACTATCAACTGAGGAACACATAAAGTATATTGCACGAGGATCCTATGCCACGCTTTCTTACATCAGAATTGCTTTTAAATACATGGATGGCGATATACTAAAGAAATTGTTCACGACTTTTGTTAGGCCAAAGCTGGAATATGCAGCTGTTGTGTGGTGCCCATATCTTAAGAAGCACATCAACAAACTGGAAAAGGTGCAAAGACATGCTACTAAGTGGCTCCCAGAACTGAAGGGCAAGAGCTACGAGGAGAGGTTAGAGGCATTAAATATGCCAAAACTAGAAGACAGAAGAAAAAGAGGTGATATGATCACTACATACAAAATAATAACAGGAATTGATAAAATCGATAGGGAAGATTTCCTGAGACCTGGAACTTTAAAAACAAGAGGTCATAGATTTAAACTAGCTAAACACAGATGCCGAAGAAATATAAGAAAATTCACTTTCGCAAACAGAGTGGTAGACGGTTGGAGCAAGTCAGGTGAGAAGGTGGTGGAGGACAAGACCGTCAGTAGTTTCAAAGCGTTATATGACAAAGAGTGCTGGGAAGATGGGACACCACGAGCGTAGCTCTCATCCTGTAACTATACTTAGGTAATTACAGTACCCCATAAAAGGCTGATCCTAAAGCTGGAGAAACAGGCAGGAGTAACTGGCAGGGCGCTCCAGTGGATAAGGGAGTACCTAAGCAATAGGAAGCAGAGAGTTACAGTGAGGGGTGAGACCTCAGATTGGCGTGATGTCACCAGTGGAGTTCCACAGGGCTCTGTACTCGGACCTATCCTGTTTCTGACATACGCAAATGATCTCCCAGAGGGTATAGAGTTATTCCTCTCAATGTTTGCTGACGATGCCAAAATTATAAGAAGGATTAAGACAGAGGAGGATTGTTTGAGGCTTCAAGAAGACCTAGACATGTTGAAGGAATGGTCAAACAAATGGTTGTTAGAGTTTAACCCAAGCAAATGTAATGTAATGAAGATAGGTGCAGGGAGCAGGAGGCTAGATACAAGGTATCATCTGGGAGATGAAATACTTCAAGAGTTAGAGAGAGAGAAAAACTTGGGGTTGATATCACGCAAGACCTGTCTCCTGCAGCCCATATCAAGAGGATAACATCAGCGGCATATGCCAGGCTGGCCAACATAAGAACGGCATTCAGAAACTTGTGTAAGGAATCATTCAGAACTTTGTATACCACATATGTCAGACCAATCCTGGAGTATGCAGCCCCAGCATGGAGTCCATATCTAGTCAAAGATAAGACCAAACTGGAAAAGGTTCAAAGGTTTGCCACCAGACTAGTACCCGCGCTGAGGGGTATGAGCTACGAGGAGAGACTACGGGAATTAAGCCTCACTTCGCTGGAAGACAGAAGAGTTAGGGGGGACATGATCACCACATTCAAGATTCTCAAGGGAATTGATAGGGTAGATAAAGACAGTCTATTTAACACAAGGGGCGCACACACACTAGGGGACACAAGTGGAAACTGAGTGCCCAAATGAGCCACAGAGATATTAGGAATAACTTTTTTAGTGTCAGAGTGGTTGAGGAATGGAATGCATTAGGAAGTGATGTGGTGGAGGCTGACTCCATACACAGTTTCAAGTGTAGATATGATAGAGCCCAATCGGCTCAGGAACCTGTACACTTGTTGATTGCCGGTTGAGAAGCGGGACCAAAGAGCCAGAGCTCAACCCCCACAAGCACAGTTAGGTGAGTACAATTATGTGAGTACTCACACAAAAACACAGGGGGGCGCTTGTAGCTGAGTGGACAGCGCGCGGGGACTCGTAATCCTTTGGCCCGGGTTCGATTCCCGACGCCGGCGAGGAACAATGGGCAGAGTTTCTTCCACCCTGATGCCCCTGTTACCTAGCAGTAAATAGGTACTTGGGAGTTAGACAGCTGTTACAGGCTGCTTCCTGGGGGGAGGCGTTGAAGAAAAAAATTAGTTACTAGTTAGTAACAGTTGATTGATTGACAGTAGAGAAGCGGGCCGAAAGAGCAAAGCTCAATACCCGCAAACACAACTAGGTGAATACAGAGAAGAATCAAGACAGATGAAGAAAGACAGAGACTACAGGACTTCCTAGACAAACTGGTGGAATGGTCTAGAAAATGGCAAAACTCAGGAAACTATAAAGTAATGAAATCAGGCGAAGGGAGCAGGAGGCTGAACACAATACCATCTGGGAGGTGATATCCCGCAAGAGTCAAATAGAGAGAAAGATCTGGGGGTTGATATCACACCGAACCTGTTCCCAAAGGCCATCAGCGACATATGCTAGATTGGCCAACATAAGAACTGCCTTTAGAAACATGTGTAAGGAATCATTCAGGACCTTACATACCACTTATGAAAGACCAATCCTGGAGTATGCAGCTCTAGCCTGGAGTTCATACGTAGTTAAACACAAGACAAAGTTTGAGAAGATTCAGAGGTATGCCACCAGGCTCGTCCCGGAACTGAGAGGTATGAGCTACGAGGAAAGGCTAGGGAAGCTGAACTTCACATCCCTGGAAAACAGAACAGTAAGGGGAGGCATGAAAACCTACAAAATTCTCAGGGGAAATTGACAAGGTGGACAAAGACAAACTCTTCAGCGCGGGTGAAACACGAACGAGGGGAAACTTAGTACCCAAATCAGCCACAGAGACATTAGAAAGAATTTTTTCAGTGTCAGAGTAATTAACAAATGGAATGCATTAAGTAGTGTCGGGGTTACTCTAAATCTCACCAGTCACCACCAAGTACTAGTAGTGATAACTGTTACTTACTGTAGCCCTGCGGGTCTTCACTCCATCCTCAAGGTGCCACTGTTCACCTGGAGAGTCTCCCAGTCTACCTCCGGCCGGCCTTGTAGCCTGAGGGCGAGTGGGAACATGATCACTTCCCTCTAGATCATGTGCCCGCCCCGACAAAGGGCTCTACTGCTAACTAAAAGGTTGCCAACTGGTGTTTCTTGTGTCCAGTAACACTTCAGTGGAATAGTAATATAGTGGTGATAGATTATGGCTCAATAGAACATTACTCAAATTGGTATCAGGTAAGCGTACGTCTCCATCACTCTTTTCAATGGACTCATTAGCACAAAGTAATGGAGGGATAATACAAACACGAAGGTGGTTTTGTATTTTAAAAGATTAGATAAAATTAGAGAAGATTAGAGAAGATAAAAAGTAAGATTAAAGTATTATAACACTGGATCAGCAACAAGGCAACGAAGTACAAGAACAGCTGTCATTCCCTCTTCATAAATCCGGAACGCTACGCGATGGCAACACTCCCCCACAGTCGTGCGTATTCCCACGCCCCAAATAAAGTATTATCGAGCGTTTGGCAACTCGCGAGAGGCAACGCCCCCTCACTATATGCTCAATGTACTTGTTGCTCACTGTACTTACTATCGTGGCGTGAAGCGCCTATTATTTCTTCACGATCACAGTATATCACAGTACTGGCTTGAACACAGTAAATCACAATACTGGCGATAAACACAGTAAATCGCTGTACTGGCATTAAACACAGTAAATCACAATACTGACAGTAAACACAGTAAATCACTATACTGGCGATAAACACAGTAAATCACTGTACAGGCAATAAACACATGAATACACTATTCAATAACTCCAGCATATATATAGATCCTTACATTAATATATATAATAATGTGGTAATACTGGGCACACAGCCTTACACTAATAAATGGTACATATATATATATATATATATATATATATATATATATATATATATATATATATATATATATATATATATATATATATATATATATATATATATATTTTCTCTGGCACAAACTTATAATATTAATGTCACATGAATGTAAATGTCCTCGACACAGTAATCTCTTCGATAAATCACAGGCGTACTCACACACCATATATATTCTCATGAGAGCTCTCTATGGCATCTCCCATAGTAAGGCACAACTGTGCCTTACTATGACATAGACATTGGTGAGCCCTGCTCACGACATAGAAGATACTCTGGCTAAATAGCTAACTAAAGGGGAATGGGAGGGAAAACTGAATTACCTACTTCCACCGTCAATGACGTGGACTCGCCCTTTGTTGAGAGTTGAATTGAAGCTGTTGGTCCCAGCTCTCGACTCATTTTAGGGAACACCCCCACACACACACACTGATGCTTTCTCCAGGAACCCAATCAACACCCAAAAATGAGTCGTCTCCGTGCTCTTCCCTCTGCAGGTTCCGTGCTCCTCCACAACCTCTTGAAGGGTTGGAGTCGGTCTTCTGGCCGTCGACTTCTCCTCATAACTACGTCTGCAGTCCTTTCTCTCGGCTGCAGTCGCTCAGATCCCCAGCTAGTTTCCTCTTCTCCTGCCTCACGGTGGATTGGCCCAGCCGCTACGTCGTCACCTAACTGGTGAAACTGCACAGTCGTCCCAGACGTCACTGCTCAGACTTCACTTCTTGCAAAGCGCCTGTCACTGGAGCACTTGTTGCTCGTTTCTCGTCAATTCCTTCTTCTGTTCAACACATGGAATACAGGAAGACCTCACAGGGTGCTTGCAGACTACAGGTGACGCGTAAATCCACCGGAGCTGGGGCGAAAACTGTCAGACTGACAGGACCCCCTATCACACGTCCGACCTCCTCGACGTGTCGTGTGAAACTCCTGGGCGCAACGGCCCGCCGTCCGGACCCCCCTGCACTCGTGACGTCATACTTGCCAGGGGCGTTTCTCATTGGCTCTCTGTGCCACGTCACTGTTCTTGACCAATCTGGTGCCACTGACGTCACAACGTCTTGGCGGGAAAACGTAGGGGCCGGTGCCATCTTGGCGTCCTAAAGGGCCTAAGCCACTGGCCAAAACATTCTTCTTTTGATAATTTCTCGACAACGCGAGAACGCCTAATGCTTCCACATATGTCAAATCGTTCCCCGGAACGTAGAGAACATTTGGGTAAAGTGGACATGACTCTTACAGCTGGCGTGGGAGAAATATAAGGGTGGGGGGGAACACCGTCACAGTAGTGATGTGGTAGAAGCAGACTCCATACACAGTTTCAAATGTAGATTTGATAGAGCCCAGTAGGCTCAGGAATCTGAACACCAGTTGATTGACAGTTGACAGGCGGGACCAAAGAGCCAGAGCTCAACTTCTGCAAGCACAACTTGGTAAACTAGGTGAGTACTCACACACACACACTTCTGGGCAGTCAGCTGGCCGAGCGGACAGCACGCTAGACACGTGATCCTGTGGTCCCGGGTTCGATCCCGGGCGCTGGAGAGAAACGATGGGCAGAGTTCCTTTCACCCTATACCCCTGTTACCTAGCAGTAAATAGGTACTTGGGAGTTAGTCAGCTGTCACGGGCTGCTTCCTGGGGTGTGTGTGTGTGGGGTGTGGGGAAAAAATAGTAATAGAAACAGTTGATTGACAGATGAGAGGCGAACCGAAAGAGCAGAGCTCAACCCCCGCAAGCACAACTAGGTGAATACACACACACACACACACACACACACACGCACACGCACGCACACACACACACACACACACACACACACACACACACACACACACACACACACACACACGCACACGCACGCACACACACACACACACACACACACACACACACACACACACACACACACACACACACGCATATGAAATACCTCTAGAAGCCAGGGACCATTGTGTCCTAGTCTTTGACTACATGATGGCACTTAAAATTGTGACCACGGGACAAGAGGTCTGGGAAAGGAGAGTTGACTTCAGGAAAGGGGTTTAAGGGAGATAAGGTAATATCTCGGATAAGTGCAGTGGGAGAAAGAACTTAGAAGAAAAAGAGTCAAAGATATGATGGACCTGGTCATATGGAAATACCAGGAGGCCGAAGAGAGTTATGTACCAGGAGTAAAGGAAAAAAGTAGGAGGGAACATTTAACCCATGGTTTAATAGACATTGTCAAGCATATACTGAAGGAAAGTGACAAGGAAATCTGCGAGGCACTAAATGCCAGTTTCCATGGAGTGTTCATTACCGAGCCTGAGCAGCTCCCATTGTTGGTAGGGGTTACCCTAGATGAAAGACTATCAGATATAGAGGTGACAGCAGAGGAGGTAATGAAACAGTTTCATCCAAAACTGGATGAAACTAAAGCAGTTGGACCAGACAAAGTATCACCGTGAATACTATAAGAGGCAGCACAGGCCCTCAACGTACCTCTGGCAAGGAGCTTTAATGAGTCACTTAAGTCGGGAGAATTGCCCAGTTGCTGGAAGAAGGCAAATGTGGTTCCAATTTTCAAAAAAAGAGATAAGGAAGAGGCACTTAATTACATACCAGTATCAATGACAAGTACTCTCTGTAAAGTGCTTGAAAGAATAATCAGGCTAAGACTTGTTGCAAACCTAGAGAGCATTAGGTTTGTAAACAAACACCAACATGGGTTCAGGGAAGGGAAATCATGCCTAACAAACCTTCTGAATGCTATGATGAAGTAACAAGAATAAGGCAGGACAAGGAAGGATGGGCAGACTGTATATTTCTGGATTGCCAAAAGCCTTTGATACAGTACCGTATAGGAGACGGCTATTGCGGAAAGCTTAGCTTGAGTAAGGAACTATCTAACAGGCAGGAGTCAGAGAGTAACGGTAAGAGTTGAGAAGTCAGACTAGCAAACAGTAACGAGTAGAGTACCTCAAGGATCAGTGCTGGGACCAGTTCTATTTCTAATACACTTAAATATACTAATATACATTGAAGAAGTAGGGTCCAATATGTAGATGTTCGCGGATGACGCAAAATTAATGTGAAGAGTAGTCACAGATGAGCATTGTAGGATCCTCAAAGAGCACTTGAACAGTTTGCAGAGATGGTCAGAGAAAAGACTACGGGATTTGAATAATGAGAATGGAATTAAATTTACAGAGTGTTGTCAGGGTTCACCCCTTCATACCTGTGGTTGGGGTTGCTCCCATGGATCCCTCAGTTCCTGGCACCACTGTCCGCCCCAGGGCTCCCCCAGTCGGCCAAGGGGGAGAAATGAACTTTTCCCACAGCCTTTCTTTGTAACTCATGCCTCTTAGTTCTGAAACTAGTCTAGTGGTATACCTCTGAACTTTTTCAAGCTTCGCCTTGTGCTTGACAAGGTACGGGCTCCATGCTGAGGCCGCATACTTCAAGATTGGTCTTACATATGTGGTATACAAGGTTCTGAATGATTCCTTACACAGGTTCGTAAAGGATGTTCTGATGTTAGCCAGCCTCGCATATGCCGCAGATGTAATTCTCTGTATGTGGGCTTCGGGAGACAGTTATGGTGTGATGTCCTTATACACCCCTAGCGAGTGGGGAGGTTCAAGCCTCCTATAACTCATCTGAACCTGCCTGTCCTGACACTGGGAGGTTCTCTCTCTCTCTTAGATATCTGGTCTGCTCTGAGGTAGCCAGCTGGGTGTTTATACTCGTGTCCCAGCAACACGTCAGTGGTGTTATTGGTAATCCTAATTAAGGATGCGTAGCTTCTGGCTTGATATGTGTAATGCGGTCCGCTGGGCGTCCCAGACGTATCCAGCCCGAACGTTTGTCCCTGCTGCAGACTC
Organism: Procambarus clarkii; assembly: GCF_040958095.1. Classification (NCBI taxonomy): domain Eukaryota; kingdom Metazoa; phylum Arthropoda; class Malacostraca; order Decapoda; family Cambaridae; genus Procambarus; species Procambarus clarkii. Next base: position 9,503,847 of record NC_091190.1, on the reverse strand, counting down.
TTGATAGAGATCTTGGCTCTCTAATCCGGCCCGTCCTCGCTTCTGGGCACTTCACGGAAGTTGGATGGCCTCCCAGACTGTCTGCATTATCGAAACGAAGCTTAGATCTACTGGTAAGGGCTCTCTAGATCCGGAGCTCACTCGAGCACGCCCACACTCTAAGCCGGCTCGTGATGTACTCTCTCCCGCCCAGGTGCCAGCCGCCCTGAGAGCCCTCCGCCTCGTGACGTCACTCTGCCCGTGGGCTCCCGTTATTGGTCACTTCCGGCACGTGACCTCACCTGGCCAATCAGGTGCTGGGAGTGTCATGACATCTTGGCGAGAAACCGGATGGTTCGGCGCCGTCTTGTGCCCCAAAAGGCGTAAGCCCCTTTCATTATCAAACTTAGCTGGACATTTTACAGCCAGTTTAATCACGCTCCACGCCTTCCCACACATGAAAATGTTACCTGAACATCAGAGAATTCTCAGTTACGGAGATATGACTCTTTTAAGCTGGGTAGGAAGAAATATAGGGGGTGGGACACCGTCACAAACCCCTCCCCTTAAAATAAGAGTCATATCTGATCAGTGCACACGGGAAAGGGCATCTGCCACTACATTCTATTTTCCCGTAATGTGTCTTATCTCTAACCAATATTCTTGCAGAAGCAATGCCCATCTCGTTAACCTATGGTTTGAATTCTTCATCCTGTATAAGAAGGTCAAAGGGTTATGGTCAGTGAATACCAATACAGGTCGCACACCTCCTTCCACATATACATCGAAATGCTTTAGAGGCATGACCAAACCAGGGCCTCTTTCTCGACGGTACTGTAGGCGCGTTGGTACTTTACAAACTTCTTTGAGTAAAAGGCCACTAGTCTGTGTACCTCGTTCCTTTCTTGGGCCAACATGGCTCCAATTCGCACGTCACTGGCGTCGACATATAGTATGAATCTCGCCGAGAAGTCTGGGGATATCAGAACAGGGGCCTCTGTCAACAGGCTCTTCGTCTTTTCAAAAGATTCCTGACAGGCCTCCTCCCACGTTCATCTCTTATTCTTGGACAACACCTCCGTCAGAGGGTGGGCTATGGTGGAGAAATTCTCACAGAACCCCCTGAAGTAGCCTATCATTCCTAGATACCGAAGTAACTCCTTCCTTGTTCTGGGCACGGGGTACTCCTTGATTGCTGTCTCCTTCTGATCAACCGGGGTCACTTCTCCTTGTCCTATAATGAACCCCAAGTACTCCAGACGAGCCTTTCCAAACTCGCTTTTCGCTAGCTTCACTGTTAAGTTCGCTTCCTAAAGCCTCCTGAACAATTCCTCGAGTCGATCCAAATGTGTTTCCCAGCTGTTGGCATATACCACGATGTCATCTATGTACACCGTGCATCCTTCGGCCCCCCGAAGCACTTCATTCATCATTCTTTGGAAGCAACTGCCGCTGTTCTTCAATCCGAAAGGCAGTACCTTGTACTGGTAAAGCCCGTCCGGCGCGACGAAAGCAGAAATCTTCCTCGCATCCGAGTCAATGATATCTGATAATATCCTTTCAGAAGATTGACCCTTGACACGTACCTGGCGTTGCCTACCTGGTCGATGCAATCATTCACGTGGGGCATAGGATGAGAATCCGATATGGTGATGGCGTGTACCTTCCGATAATCTGTACAGAAACGGTACATCCCATCGCTCTTCCTTACCAACAAACAAGGCAAACTCCACTCACTATTACTGGGCTCTGCTAGATCGTTCGCCAGAAGATATTCCACTTCTTTCCTCATTTGTTCCCTCTTTTCCGGGCTTACCCGATAAGCACTCTGCTTAATCGGTCTACCACCTCTCGCTTCTACCTCGTTCCCCGACATCACAGGAGTGATGTCGGGGCACATTCGTGAAAAGAGACTCATTCTCTCTCAAAATAGTCATCAAATCGGACCTCTGCTTCCCCTTCAGATGTTGTAACTTCTCCCCGAAGTTTCTTAATCAGCAACTAGGGGACTCTATAACACCAGAGGAAATCCTTGTTGCTCTCGAGGCAAGTATCAATGCTGCTCCCGGCCCAGACGGTATCACTATATGTTTACTCAAGTCTATACCAATCAGGGTGTTTGCAAAGTTGTTTAATCTGTAGTTTGTAAACGAATCCCTGCCACAAACTTTTCGCAAGAATAAGACAGTGCTGTTAGCTAAGAAACCTAACCCAGACTCTCCTTCCCATTATCGCCCCATAACCATGTCATTTACGATAGTGAGGCTGTTCCATAAGATTCTGAGCAGCAGACTCTCCGAGGCAGTCAGGATCGACAGTCGGCAGAAAGCTTTCGTACCTGTGGACGGATGTCCTGAAAACCTGGTGATCCTGGATGCCCTCCTAGTTGAGGCTCGTGCGCTCAAGCACAATTCGCACCGAGCTTTTATGGATATGGAGAAGGCTTTCGATAGTGCCTCCCATCCGGCCATGAAACGTAAAGGCATTCCGAAGCCTTTAAGGACATACATCATGTCGGGCTATGATCAGTCCTCAACCGTAATAACCAGCCAAGGGGAGAAGTCGAAGGACATCCTGATCACTAGGAGGGTGAAACAGGGTTACTCCCTGTCTCCATTTCTCTTTAACCTAATAATTGATGAGGCAATTTCTAGGGCTAAGGACTTGGGGCTAGGGGTTGGATTGGGGGGCGAAAAGGTATCAGCACTGGCATTTGCAGACGATCTGGTTGTGGCAGCAGAGACGGCTGCCGGACTACAGCAACTTATAACAAGTATTTGCCACACACTGCGTGGCTCTGACATTAAAGTAAATGCTACGAAGTGCCATACGCTAAGCATATCAATCGATGCGCATCGTAAGACTTGGCATGTCCTACCCAACCCGTTCTCGTACTTCTTATAGTCAATATTGACTTATTAAATAAGTGCATATGTGACATACTAATTTATTGTGAATATTTTAGTTTACCTTGAAAAACTTCATAGAAAACACCGACCTTACCTAACCTTCTTAGTATGTTAAGATAAGCATCTTATTGCTTCGTAATTACAATTATTACTTAACCTATACCTATAATAGGTTAAGTAATAATTCTAGAAGGTGAAAAGCAAAACTGTACAACATGGTTGATGGTGCCGGCCTTGCGTCCACTTGTGAGGTTCCTTCCTGTCACAAGTGGGTCCCATCCGGTACCCGTCTGCTAGGCGGAGGAGATTTTGCTCATGCCATCCAGATTAGGGAAAATGCTATAATCATTCTGTCTAGAGCAGCTAGGGGTAGACTCGAGGCTTCTGGTCTCTGTGATGCTTGCCAGAAACCAGGGACCCTGGGCCACATATTCCAAGCATGCTACAAGACACATGGGGATCGGGTGAAATGTCATGATATCACTCGGTTCGTAGCCGGCCGCCTGCGGCAAAGAGGTTTTGAGGTGGAACGTAAAGTTTGTATACCGGATGGAGGGACCTTCTGCAAGCCTGACATCATAGCTTGCAAAGGTGACGAGGCCTTTATATTAGACACCCAGGTCTCTGCTGATAACTTCCCTCTCTCCCGTCCACATCAGAGCAAGTGTGACAAGTACGGCACCCCAGAGATCCTTCAAAAGGTGAGGGAATATACCGGGAAGCACACAGCATCCGCCTCTTCAATAACCCTTAATTGGAGAGGAGGATGATGCAAGGAGATTGCGCGTGGTCTACAGGATATGGGACTCACCAAGAGCAACCTTGAGATTTGCTCTGTGAAAGCCCTGACCCGGACATATTCCATCTACAGAATATGGTCAAAGGCCACATGAAGGGGCAGACCACCTTAGTCCCAGAAGCACCGTGCAGAGGGTGCATAAGGGTCAATATAGTCTTGTTTAGGTGAACCACAGCCAGGATAGCTGGCAGTCAACTATCTAAGCAGAGTCGTCATATGGAGTACCATTTCTCCAAATGGTTTCTCACCAGAGGGTGGATGACCTGGCCGGAGCCCACAGTGGGTACGGCGGCGGCCGGAGGGACCCCTCCCTCCATGTGCATACTTGATAACAAGGCCGCTCCAGGGCCTTGCTAGGAGCTTCCACTATGAATAGTTTTTTTCCCTGTATGCAGCTGTCAAGTCACCAATCCTGCCGCTTAGGCAGCTTGTTGTTTTGCCTTCAGCTTTAGTTCTTTTTTAATGATATACTGTGCACCTCTCCCTTTGTGTGTTGTGTCCCATATAAGAAAAACGAAATACAAAAGATTTTTTCCATTTTGTGTATGTTATTATTATCATCTTAACTGATGGTATCAGTTAAGATATCTATGTGGGGTGTGAAGAGATCTGTCATTTATATGTATTTTAGTTTGTGTTTGATAGAGAATTAGGTTACCTACCTTACCTGGTTGATACCTGGTTGATTGGGTTCTGGGAGTTCTTCTACTCCCCAAGCCCGGCCCGAGGCCAGGCTTGACTTGTGAGAGTTTGGTCCACCAGGCTGTTGCTTGGAGCGGCCCGCAGGCCCACATACCCACCACAGTCCGGTTGGTCCGGCACTCCTTGGAGGAATATGCATTAGGGGTGCTTAGGGGTGCCTTCTCGCCATGCCCAGTGGCTGGGGGGGATTGGTGCCTGAAGCTACATAAACACCCTATACCCCCCCCCCCCCCCGAAGTGGCGAGTGGAGTCAGAGGACAACAAATACTCTCGGCCTTCCTCCTACTACTGTAAAAGACGCTGTGAACGGCTCTGACATGGTTGCATATTGGTCCTACACGCTTCACTCGTGCACGCTCACTCCAAGAATGGCACCCTGCTTCTTACTGTCCAAACTGCATTGTTCCCACATGCAGATGTGGAATGTCTCCATATTCAAGACGGGCTGTATGTCTTGCTTTTCTAATGTCCCTAGAGGACATGTGTTCCTCAATGGAACCCTGCATCTGATTCCTTTGATATCTCTCACCTTCTGAATATCCAGCGACACTGATGGTACTACAATGTCACCCCAGCTTTGTGCCTTCTTTTGATAATTACTTATTTCAACTCACCGAGGACCAGGAGCTACAGCATCATCCCACCTTTGACGCAACAAGGACTAGGAGCTACAGCATCACCACACCATCGACACACTGGGGACCAGGAGCTACAGCACCACCACACCATCGACACACCAGGGACCAGGAGCTACAGCATCACCACACCATCGACACACCAGGGACCAGGAGCTACAGCATCACCACACCATCGACACACTGGGGACCAGGAGCTACAGCACCACCACACCATCGACACACCAGGGACCAGGAGCTACAGCATCACCACACCATCGACACACCAGGGACCAGGAGCTACAGCATCACCACACCATCGACACACCAGGGACCAGGAGCTACAGCACCACCACACCTTTGACACACCAGGGACCAGGAGCTACAGTCTCACCACACCATCGACACACCAGGGACCAGGAGCTACAGCATCAACACACCATTGACTCACCATGGACCAGGAGCTACAGCATCACCACACCATCGACACACCAGGGACCAGGAGCTACAGCATCACCACACCATTGACTCACCAGGGACCAGGAGCTACAGCATCACCACACCATCGACACACCAGGGACCAGGAGCTACAGCATCACCACACCATCGACACACCAGGGACCAGGAGCTACAGCACCACCACACCATTGACTCACCAGGGACCAGGAGCTACTGCACCACCACACCATCGAAACACTGGGGACCAGGAGCTACAGCACCACCACACCATCGACACACCAGGGACCAGGAGCTACAGCACCACCACACCATCGAAACACTGGGGACCAGGAGCTACAGCATCATCACACCATCGAAACACCTGGGACCAGGAGCTAGTACAGCACCACCACACAGGGGACCAGGAGCTACAGCACCACCACACTGGGGACCAAGAGCTCCAGCACCACCACACTGGGGACCAGGAGCTACAGCACCACCACACAGGGGACCAGGAGCTACAGCACCACCACACTGGGGACCAAGAGCTCCAGCACCACCACACTGGGGACCAGGAGCTACAGCACCACCACACAGGGGACCAGGAGCTACAGCACCACCACACTGGGGACCAGGAGCTACAGCACCACCACACAGGGGACCAGGAGCTACAGCACCACCACACTGGGGACCAAGAGCTACAGCACCACCACACTGGGGACCAAGAGCTACAGCACCACCACACTGGGAACCAAGAGCTCCAGCACCACCACACTGGGGACCAGGAGCTACAGCATCACCACATCGTCGACACACCAGGGACCAGGAGCTCCAGCACCACCACACCATCAACACACCAGGGACCAGGAGCTACAGCATCACCACACCATCAACACACCAGGGACCAGGAGCTCCAGCACCACCACACCATCAACACACCAGGGACCAGGAGCTCCAGCACCACCACACCATCAACACACCAGGGACCAGGAGCAACAGCACCACCACACCATCAACACACCAGGGACCAGGAGCTCCAGCACCACCACACCATCAACTCACCAGGGACCAGGAGCTACAGCACCACCACACCATCAACACACCAGGGACCAGGAGCTACAGCACCACCACACCATCAACACACCAGGGACCAGGAGCTCCAGCACCACCACACCATCAACTCACCAGGGACCAGGAGCTACAGCACCACCACACCATCAACACACCAGGGACCAGGAGCTCCAGCACCACCACACCATCAACACACCAGGGACCAGGAGCTACAGCATCACCACACCATCAACACACCAGGGACCAGGAGCTCCAGCACCACCACACCATCAACACACCAGGGACCAGGAGCTCCAGCACCACCACACCATCAACACACCAGGGACCAGGAGCTCCAGCACCACCACACCATCAACACACCAGGGACCAGGAGCTCCAGCACCACCACACCATCAACACACCAGGTACCAGGAGCTACAGCACCACCACACCATCAACACACCAGGGACCAGGAGCTACAGCACCACCACACCATTGACTCACCAGGGACCAGGAGCTACAGCACCACCACACCATCAACACACCAGGGACCAGGAGCTACAGCACCACCACACCATCAACACACCAGGGACCAGGAGCTACAGCACCACCACACCATCAACACACCAGGGATCAGGAGCTACAGCACCACCACACCATCAACTCACCAGGGACCAGGAGCTACAGCACCACCACACCATCGACACACCAGGGACCAGGAGCTACAGCATCACCACACCATCAACACACCAGGGACCAGGAGCTCCAGCACCACCACACCATCAACTCACCAGGGACCAGGAGCTACAGCACAACCACACCAGGGACCAGGAGCTACAGCACCACCACACCATCGACTCGCCCATCTAAAGACATAACCGCAGGGGGATGGAAGCTCTCAAGCAAGGGGTCCAACTTGGGTATCAGTTTCAATGGATGAATTACGAACTATAACGAGAACTTAAATCATTGACTACATGGAAGGGGAGGCATTGATTGACAGGCGATTAAGGCGTGATGGGATAAACTTTGGACTTATAGAAGCGGGGTGGACAAGAGAAAGCAAGAATGTGGAAATATATTGAGAGGAGAGTAAATGTATGAGAACGCATCTCTCCAATCTAAATAATTATTTGATTGGAATGCTGACATTTAAGAAGAAACATCAGACAGTAAAAAGTGATAATATATGAAAGAGTTGCTGGACGAAGGAAAATAAGAAATATCAACATTCTTGGACAAAAAATTAGTTAGATAAACTAGGTGTGTGCCCGGTAAGACAACTGTGGTCGTAGGGTTTAACGAGTACAGTAAGAAGACTGTACAGTAGCTTGGTGTTGGGTGTAGTTGTGGTGGTGGTGGGTGTAGTTGTGGTGGTGGGTGTAGTTGTGGTGGTGGTGGTGGGTGTAGTTGTGGTGGTGGTGTTGGGTGTAGTTGTGGTGGTGGTGGTGGGTGTAGTTGTGGTGGTGGTGGTGGGTGTAGTTGTGGTGGTGGTGGTGGGTGTAGTTGTGGTGGTGGTGGTGGTGGGTGTAGTTGTTGTGGTGGTGGTGGTGGGTGTAGTTGTTGTGGTGGTGGTGTTGGGTGTAGTTGTGGTGGTGGTGGGTGTAGTTGTGGTGGTGGTGGTGGGTGTAGTTGTGGTGGTGGTGGTGGGTGTAGTTGTGGTGGTGGTGGTGGTGGGTGTAGTTGTTGTGGTGGTGGTGGTGTTGGGTGTAGTTGTGGTGGTGGTGTTGGGTGTAGTTGTGGTGGTGGTGTTGGGTGTAGTTGTGGTGGTGGTGTTGGGTGTAGTTGCGGTGGTGGTGGTGGTGGTGGTGGTATTGGGTGTAGTTGTGGTGGTGGTGGTGGGTGTAGTTGTTGTGGTGTTGGTGGGTGTAGTTGTGGTGGTGGTGGTGGTGGGTGTAGTTGTTGTGGTGGTGGTGGTGTTGGGTGTAGTTGCGGTGGTGGTGGTGGTGGTGGTGGGTGTAGTTGTGGTGGTGGTGGTGGTGGGTGTAGTTGTGGTGGTGTTGGTGGGTGTAGTTGTGGTGGTGGTGGTGGTGGGTGTAGTTGTTGTGGTGGTAGTGTTGTTGGGTGTAGTTGTGGTGGTGGTGTTGGGTGTAGTTGCGGTGGTGGTGGTGGTGGTGGTGGTGGTGGTGGGTGTAGTTGTGGTGGTGGTGGTGGTGGTGGTGGTGGTTGTAGTTGTGGTGGTGTTGGTGGGTGTAGTTGTGGTGGTGGTGGTGTTGGGTGTAGTTGCGGTGGTGGTGGTGGGTGTAGTTGTGGTGGTGGTGGTGGTGGGTGTAGTTGTGGTGGTGGTGGTGGTGGTGTTGGGTGTAGTTGTGGTGGTGGTGGTGGGTGTAGTTGTTGTGGTGTTGGTGGGTGTAGTTGTGGTGGTGGTGGTGGTGGGTGTAGTTGTTGTGGTGTTGGTGGGTGTAGTTGTTGTGGTGGTGGTGGGTGTAGTTGTGGTGGTGGGTGTAGTTGTGGTGGTGGTGGTGGTGGGTGTAGTTGTGGTGGTGGTGGTGGTGGGAGTAGTTGTGGTGGTGGTGGTGGTGGTGTTGGGTGTAGTTGCGGTGGTGGTGGTGGGTGTAGTTGTGGTGGTGGGTGTAGTTGTGGTGGTGGTGGTGGTGGTGGTGGGTGTAGTTGTGGTGGTGGTGTTGGGTGTAGCTGTGGTGGTGGTGGTGGTGGTGGTGGGTGTAATTGTGGTGGTGGTGTTGGTGGTGGGTGTAGTTGTGGTGGTGTTGGTGGTGTTGGGTGTAGTTGTGGTGGTAGTGGTGGTGGTGGGTGTAGTTGTGGTTGTGGTGGTGGTGGTGGGTGTAGTTGTGGTGGTGTTGGTGGTGTTGGGTGTAGTTGTGGTGGTAGTGGTGGTGGTGGGTGTAGTTGTGGTTGTGGTGGTGGTGGTGGGTGTAGTTGTGGTGGTGGTGGTGGTGGTGGGTGTAGTTGTGGTTGTGGTGGTGGTGGTGGTGGTGGGTGTAGTTGTTGTGGTGGTGGGTGTGGGTGTAGTTGTGGTTGTGGTGGTGGTGGTGGTGGTGGGTGTAGTTGTGGTGTTGGTGGGTGTAGTTGTTGTGGTGGTGGGTGTGGGTGTAGTTGTGGTTGTGGTGGTGGTGGTGGGTGTATTTGTGGTTGTGGTGGGTGTATTTGTGGTTGTGGTTGTGGTGGTGGGTGTATTTGTGGTTGTGGTGGTGGTGGTGGGTGTAGTTGTGGTGGTGGTGGGAATAGTTGCGGTGGTGGGTGTATTTGTGGTTGTGGTGGTGGTGGGTGTAGTTGTGGTGGTGGTGGGAATAGTTGCGGTGGTGGGTGTATTTGTGGTTGTGGTGGTGGTGGGTGTAGTTGTGGTGGTGGTGGGAATAGTTGCGGTGGTGGGTGTATTTGTGGTTGTGGTGGTGGTGGGTGTAGTTCTGGAAGTGGTGCTAGGTGTAGTTGTGGTGGTAGTGCTGGGTGTAGATATGGAGGTGGTAGTAGATGGTGTATTTGTCGTGGTGGTTATAGTGGTGGTTGTGGATGTAGTTGTGTTAGTGGGTGTAGGGTTTGTGGTTGTGGTGGTAATAGATGGTGGTGGTGGGTGTAGTTGTGGCGGTGATTGTGATGGGTGAAATTGTGGTGGTGGTGGATGTAGTAGTGGTGGTGATGGATGTAGTAGTGGTGGTGGTGGGTGAAAATAGTAGTGAGTGGTGGTGGATGGTGTAGTTGTTGTGGTTGTTGTTGAAGTGGTGGTGGTGGTGGATGTATTTGTAATGGTTGTTGTTGTGGGTGTACTTGTGTTGGTGGTGGAGGTGGGTGTACTTGTGGTGGAGGGGTGGGTGTAGTTGTGGTGGTGGTGGGTGTAGTTGTGGTGGTGGTGGTGGTGGTGGGTGTAGTTGTGGTGGTGGTGGATGGTGTAGTAGGAAGCTTGGACACAGCTGCTCCGACTGCACCCAGCTACTGAGGGTAAACCACAAGGACACTGCCCTTCACTCCCGTAGAGCAGACACTGACCACAAAGGCACGGCTCTTTACTCACTATTTAGATCATCGCCTCATTGATCAGTTTACCGTAGACCTTCACTATGTAGAACATCCCGTCACATAACAACAACATGTCGACATAGACATACTCGTGTGAAAGCCAGACTAAGTATAGAGCTCACCCGCCCGCCAGCCCACCAGCCCGCCAGCCCACCAGCCCGCCAGCTCACCAGCCCACCAGCCCGCCAGCCCGCCAGCCCACCAGCCCGCCAGCCCACCAGCCCGCCAGCTCACCAGCCCACCAGCCCGCCAGCCCGCCAGCCCACCAGCCCGCCAGCTCACCAGCCCGCCAGCCGGCAGCCCACCAGCCCACCAGCCCGCCAGCCCGCCAGCCCACCAGCCCGCCAGCCCACCAGCCCACCAGCCCGCCAGCCCGCCAGCCCACCAGCCCACCAGCCCGCCAGCCCGCCAGCCCACCAGCCCACCAGCCCACCAGCCCACCAGCCCGCCAGCCCGCCAGCCCACCAGCCCACCAGCCCACCAGCCCTCCAGCCCACCAGCCCACCAGCCCGCCAGCCCACCAGCCCACCAGCCCGCCAGCCCGCCAGCCCACCAGGCCACCAGCCCGCCAGCCCACCAGCCCACCAGCCCGCCAGCCCACCAGCCCACCAGCCCACCAGCCCACGAGCCCGCCAGCCCGCCAGCCCACCAGCCCGCCAGCCCGCCAGCCCACCAGCCCACCAGCCCGCCAGCCCGCCAGCCCGCCAGCCCACCAGCCCACCAGCCCACCAGCCCGCCAGCCCACCAGCCCGCCAGCCCGCCAGCCCGCCAGCCCGCCAGCCCACCAGCCCGCCAGCCCACCAGCCCGCCAGCCCACCAGCCCGCCAGCCCACCAGCCCGCCAGCCCACCAGCCCGCCAGCCCACCAGCCCGCCAGCCCACCAGCCCGCCAGCCCACCAGCCCACCAGCCCGCCAGCCCACCAGCCCGCCAGCCCACCAGCCCGCCAGCCCACCAGCCCGCCAGCCCACCAGCCCGCCAGCCCACCAGCCCACCAGCCCGCCAGCCCACCAGCCCGCCAGCCCACCAGCCCGCCAGCCCACCAGCCCGCCAGCCCACCAGCCCGCCAGCCCACCAGCCCGCCAGCCCACCAGCCCGCCAGCCCACCAGCCCGCCAGCCCACCAGCCCGCCAGCCCACCAGCCCGCCAGCCCACCAGCCCGCCAGCCCCACCCTAACTCTAGCTACATAGAGCAAAATCTCATGTGGTTAAATATGTTGATTGACTCTGACTGTGTGGAGTTTATCCCTCTATTTACAGATGGTGAACGAGACTGTCGGTGGCTCGTTGATCATGGAAGAGGTAAACTAGAGTGTCTGTTGCTCGTTGTTCATACAGAAGGTAAACCAAACTGTCGGTGGCTCGTTGATCATACAGAAGGTAAACCAAACTGTCGGTGGCTCGTTGATCATACAGAAGGTAAACCAAACTGTCGGTGGCTCGTTGATCATACAGAAGGTAAACCAAAGTACCTGTGGTCCATGCGGGAAACTCCCCACATTACTTATACATTTTAATACAACATGCATATAACATTATTGCTGTTTTGTGTTATTAAACTATTAAATAATTTTAAGTTATACATAAAGAGATAGCTTCTCTTATTGTTTTAGATTCAGCTACTCGGAACAAAATGATCCGTGTAGCTATAGTGAGATAGAGAGAGCGTGAGATAGAGAATAAGATAGCGTCAAGAGATAGCGTAAATGTCGACATTGTCCCAGAACAAGACATTAATATTCCACGCGTCGCCTTCATCTCCTCCCTAAATGAAGTGAGCTAATTTGATATTAAAATCACCATTCACGGAACTGCAAATATAATCAAACTAGTTTTCCTTAATTATTTGCATCGTCAATTGTAGAATGAAATCAGACATAACCGTCCTTCAGATTCTTAATGTGAACACACATAGGGGGTGCGGCCCGCTGCTGAGGAGGGAGTAGTCATTGTTCTGGAGTAGGTTACTGAGAGACACAGTCCCCAGCAGCGACAAGGAAATTAATTCCCACTGGTTTAAGATTCAGTGTGGACCACCACAAGAGTCTAAGAGGCAGTGTGAACCTTCCCAAGAGTCTAAGAGGCAGTGTGGACCTTCACAAGAGTCTAAAAGGCAGTGTGGACCTTCACAAGAGTCTAAGAGGCAGTGTGGACCTTCCCAAGAGTCTAAGAGGCAGTGTGGACCTTCACAAGAGTTTAAGAGGCAGTGTGGACCCTCACAAGAGTCTAAGAGGCAGTGTGAACCTTCACAAGAGTCTAAGAGGCAGTGTGGACCTTCACAAGAGTTTAAGAGGCAGTGTGGACCCTCACAAGAGTCTAAGAGGCAGTGTGGACCCTCACAAGAGTCTAAGAGGCAGTGTGAACCTTCACAAGAGTCTAAGAGGCAGTGTGGACCACCACAAGAGTTTAAGAGGCAGTGTGGACCCTCACAAGAGTCTAAGAGGCAGTGTGGACCATCACAAGAGTCTAAGAGGCAGTGTGGACCTTCACAAGAGTCTAAGAGGCAGTGTGGACCTTCACAAGAGTCTAAGAGGCAGTGTGGACCTTCCCAAGAGTCTAAGAGGCAGTGTGGACCTTCACAAGAGTCTAAGAGGCAGTGTGGACCCTCACAAGAGTCTAAGAGGCAGTGTGGACCTTCACAAGAGTCTAAGAGACAGTGTGGACCCTCACAAGAGTCTAAGAGGCAGTGTGGACCTTCACAAGAGTCTAAGAGGCAGTGTGAACCTTCACAAGAGTCTAAGAGGCAGTGTGAACCTTCACAAGCGTCTAAGAGGCAGTGTGGACCACCACAAGAGTCTAAGGGGCAGTGTGGACCACCACAAGAGTCTAAGAGGCAGTGTGGACCACCACAAGAGTCTAAGAGGCAGTGTGGACCTTCCCAAGAGTCTAAGAGGCAGTGTGAACCTTCCCAAGAGTCTAAGAGGCAGTGTGGACCTTTACAAGAGTCTAAGAGGCAGAGTGGACCTTCACAAGAGTCTAAGAGGCAGTGTGGACCTTCACAAGAGTCTAAGAGGCAGTGTGGACCCTCACAAGAGTCTAAGAGGCAGTGTGGACCTTCACAAGAGTCTAAGAGGCAGTGTGGACCTTCCCATGAGTCTAAGAGGCAGTGTGGATCTTCACAAGAGTCTAAGAGTCAGTGTGGACCTTCACAAGAGTCGAAGAGGCAGTGTGGACCTTCCCAAGAGTCTAAGAGGCAGTGTGGACCTTCACAAGAGTCTAAGAGTCAGTGTGGACGTTCACAAGAGTCGAAGAGGCAGTGTGGACCTTCCCAAGAGTCTAAGAGGCAGTGTGGACCTTCACAAGAGTCTAAGAGTCAGTGTGGACCTTCACAAGAGTCGAAGAGGCAGTGTGGACCTTCCCAAGAGTCTAAGAGGCAGTGTGGACCTTCCCAAGAGTCTAAGAGGCAATGTGGACCTTCACAAGAGTCGAAGACGCAGTGTGGACCACCACAAGAGTCTAAGAGGCAGTGTGGACCTTCACAAGAGTCTAAGAGGCAGTGTGGACCTTCCCAAGAGTCTAAGAGGCAGTGTGGACCTTCACAAGAGTCTAAGAGTCAGTGTGGACCTTCACAAGAGTCGAAGAGGCAGTGTGGACCTTCCCAAGAGTCTAAGAGGCAGTGTGGACCTTCCCAAGAGTCTAAGAGGCAATGTGGACCTTCACAAGAGTCGAAGAGGCAGTGTGGACCACCACAAGAGTCTAAGAGGCAGAGTGGACCTTCACAAGAGTCTAAGAGGCAGTGTGGACCTTCACAAGAGTCTAAGAGGCAGTGTGGACAACACTACACTACAGTAGTCTGTAGTCTGTGTACCACACTACTGTAGTGTGTAGTCTGTGTACCACACTACAGTAGTCTGTAGTCTGTGTACCACACTACTGTAGTGTGTAGTCTGTGTACCACACTACAGTAGTGTGTAGTCTGTGGTCCACACTACAGTAGTCTGTGTACCACACTACAGTAGTGTGTAATCTGTGTACCACACTACAGTAGTCTGTAGTCTGTGTACCACACTACAGTAGTGTGTAGTCTGTGTACTACACTACAGTAGTGTGTAGTCTGTGGTCCACACTACAGTAGTCTGTAGTCTGTGTACCACACTACAGTAGTCTGTAGTCTGTGTACCACACTACAGTAGTGTGTAGTCTGTGTACTACACTACAGTAGTGTGTAGTCTGTGTACCACACTACAGTAGTGTGTAGTCTGTGTACCACACTACAGTAGTGTGTAGTCTGTGGTCCACACTACACACTACTAAGACAGCTGAGCCCGGTTTCATTGTTTTAATATTAACACAAAGTAGAAGTAGTATAACCAATATACTTTAGGTTACCCGAATAATTATGGTGCAACCAAATTTCAAAATAGGATAACCATATAATTATGGTATGATCAAACATAATATTATAACCCCACAAAATGTGTGAAGTTTACTAGTGAAACTAAGTATTAAATCATACAGTGTACTTTGAAGAAATAATTAAATAATAATTAAATAACTACAGTCCATTTAAATAATAAAGAAATTAATAAAGAAATCACTGATAGATTTCCGCATAGTTCACACCTTGTGGTAATGATTGTAAACCTTCACAACACACCTTGTGGTAATGATTGTAAACCTTCACAACACACCTTGTGGTAATGATTGTAAACCTTCACAACACACCTTGTGGTAATGATTGTAAACCTTCACAACACACCTTGTGGTAATGACTGTAAACCTTCACAACACACCTTGTAGTAATGATTGTAAACCTTCACAACACACCTTGTGGTAATGACTGTAAACCTTCACAACACACCTTGTGGTAATGATTGTAAACCTTCACAACACACCTTGTGGTAATGACTGTAAACCTTCACAACACACCTTGTGGTAATGATTGTAAACCTTCACAACACACCTTGTGGTAATGACTGTAAACCTTCACAACACACCTTGTAGTTATGACTGTAAACCTTCATAACACACCTTGTAGTAATGATTGTAAACCTTCACAACACACCTTGTGGTAATGACTGTAAACCTTCACAACACACCTTGTGGTAATGACTGTAAACCTTCACAACACACCTTGTGGTAATGACTGTAAACCTTCACAACACACCTTGTGGTAGTGATTGTAAACCTTCACAACACACCTTGTGGTAATGATTGTAAACCTTAACAACACACCTTGTAGTAATGATTGTAAACCTTCACAACACACCTTGTAGTAATGATTGTAAACCTTAACAACACACCTTGTAGTAATGATTGTAAACCTTCACAACACACCTTGTAGTAATGATTGTAAACCTTAACAACACACCTTGTAGTAATGATTGTAAACCTTAACAACACACCTTGTAGTAATGATTGTAAACCTTCACAACACACCTTGTAGTAATGATTGTAAACCTTAACAACACACCTTGTGGTAATGATTGTAAACCTTCACAACACACCTTGTAGTTATGACTGTAAACCCTACACATATCACCACCCACAAGTGTCTGATGGATCACCCGGATCTCATAGTGTATTGCTTTACTTCTGGTTCGACGATTACTTAAACCATAAGTAATAATTACTAAAGTGTTGGATTGGTTTCATTCCAACAGTAAGCGTCATCGTCAAGACGGTCAACTCTGAAGCTGAGAGCTGGGGCGTCTCCTGGGGCGTCTCCTGGGGCGTCTCCTGGGGCGTCTCCTGGGGCGTCTCCTGGGGCGTCTCCTGGGGCGTCTCCTGGGGCGTCTCCTGGGGCGTCTTCTAGGGCGTCTCCTGGGGCGTCTCCTGGGGCGTCTCCAGGGGCGTCTCCTGGGGCGTCTCCAGGGGCGTCTCCTGGGGCGTCTCCTGGGGCGTCTCCTGGGGCGTCTCCAGGGGCGTCTCCTGGGGCGTCTCCTGGGGCGTCTCCTGGGGCGTCTCCTGGGGCGTCTCCTGGGCGTCTCCTGGGCGTCTCCTGGGGCGTCTCCTGGGAAGTCTCCTGGGGCGTCTCCAGGGGCGTCTCCTGGGGCGTCTCCAGGGGCGTCTCCTGGGGCGTCTCCAGGGGCGTCTCCTGGGGCGTCTCCTGGGGCGTCTCCTGGGGCGTTTCCTGGGGCGTCTCCTGGGGCGTCTCCAAGGGCGTCTCCTGGGGCGTCTCCTGGGGCGTCTCCTGGGGCGTCTCCAGGGGCGTCTCCTGGGGCGTCTCCAGGGGCGTCTCCTGGGGCGTCTCCTGGGGCGTCTCCAGGGGCGTCTCCTGGGGCGTCTCCAGGGGCGTCTCCTGGGGCGTCTCCAGGGGCGTCTCCTGGGGCGTCTCCTGGGGCGTCTCCTGGGGCGTCTCCTGGGGCGTCTCCAGGGGCGTCTCCTGGGGCGTCTCCTGGGGCGTCTCCTGGGGCGTCTCCAGGAGCGTCTCCAGGGGCGTCTCCTGGGGCGTCTCCTGGGGCGTCTCCTAGGGCGTCTCCTGGGGCGTCTCCTGGGGCGTCTAATGGAGACAAAGCTTCCTGGAACTCACCTGGTCGCCAGCTTAAAAGCTTGTGGGGGATTACTTGTAGGAGCAAGTTATATTTTATTTATTCTCATTTAATTAATTGTCAATTTTAATTATTTATTTATGGAAATTAAAAGTGTATTTCATGACAATCAGTAAGGTGTAGTTACAGCTCCAAACTGCTAATACCTCGAAAATTTTTGGGGATTTATATTCAGAAATAATCTAGATTAAAATCAATTAATTCGTTACGTTGTTCAAAGCTACTAATTCACCAAATTTACATTGTATTTACCAAATTTACATTGTATTTACCAAATTTACATTGTATTCATATTGTAACATTCTTCATACACCCTTAGTTTTAATTATTTGTGAAGCAAACTAACGATATGAATTAATTAAAGTAACAAGCACAACATATAGTTACTAGGTGATGACCCGCGGTGTTACCAATGATCTTATTATCTTATATATGGTGACTCTCACCACCTTCCCTGGTCCAAGATGGTGGCCCTCACCACCTTCCCTGGTCCAAGATGGTGGCCCTCACCACCTTCCCTGGTCCATGATGGTGGCCCTCACCACCTTCCCAGGTCCATGATGGTGGCCCTCACCACCTTCCCTGGTCCATGATGGTGGCCCTCACCACCTTCCCTGGTCCAAGATGGTGGCCCTCACCACCTTCCCTGGTCCGAGATGGTGGCCCTCACCACCTTCCCTGGTCCAAGATGGTGGCCCTCACCACCTTCCCTGGTCCATGATGATGGCCCTCACCACCTTCCCAGGTCCATGATGGTGGCCCTCACCACCTTCCCTGGTCCAAGATGGTGGCCCTCACCACCTTCCCTGGTCCAAGATGGTGGCCCTCACCACCTTCCCTGGTCCGAGATGGTGGCCCTCACCACCTTCCCTGGTCCAAGATGGTGGCCCTCACCACCTTCCCTGGTCCATGATGATGGCCCTCACCACCTTCCCAGGTCCATGATGGTGGCCCTCACCACCTTCCCTGGTCCAAGATGGTGGCCCTCACCACCTTCCCTGGTCCATGATGGTGGCCCTCACCACCTTCCCAGGTCCATGATGGTGGCCCTCACCACCTTCCCAGGTCCATGATGGTGGCCCTCACCACCTTCCCTGGTCCAAGATGGTGGCCCTCACCACCTTCCCTGGTCCATGATGGTGGCCCTCACCACCTTCCCTGGTCCATGATGGTGGCCCTCACCACCTTCCCTGGTCCAAGATGGTGGCCCTCACCACCTTCCCTGGTCCAAGATGGTGGCCCTCACCACCTTCCCTGGTCAAGGATGAGGACTGGTCTAAGACCAGCAGTGGTCCAGGACTAGCAGTGGTCCAGGACTAGCAGTGGTCCAGGATTAGCAGTCGTCCAGGACTAGCAGTGGTCCAGGACTAGCAGTGGTCCAGGACTAGCAGTCGTCCAGGACTAGCAGTGGTCCAGGACTAGCAGTGGTCCAGGTCTAGCAGTGGTCCAGGATTAGCAGCCGTCCAGGACAAGCAGTGGTCCAGGACTACCAGTGATCCAGGACTAGCAGTGGTCCAAGAATAGCAGTGGTAAAGAACTAGCAGTGGTCCAGGACTAGCAGCGGTCCAGGACTAGCAGTGGTCCAGGACTAGCAGTGGTCCAGGACTAAAGGTGGTCCAGGACTAGCAGGGCTCCAGGACTACGAGTGATCCAGGATTAGCAGTGGTCCAGGACATTGAATGGTCCAGGACTAGGAGTGGTCCAATACGAGAAGTGGTCCAGGACTAGGGGTGGTCCAGGACAAGCAGTGGTCCAGGACTAGCGGTATTCCAGGACTAGGCGTCGTCCAGGACTAGCAGTAGTCCAGGACTAGTGGTGGTCCAGGACTAGCAGGGCTCCAGGACTAGGAGTGATCCAGGATTAGCAGTGGTCCAGGACATGCAATGGTCCAGGACTAGGAGTGGTCCAGGACGAGCAGTGGTCCAGGACTAGGGGTGGTCCAGGACTAGCAATGATCCAGGACTAGGAGTGATCCAAGACTAGCAGTGGTCCAGGACTAGCAATAGTCCAGGACTAGGAGTGGTCCAGGACAACCGGTGGTCCAGGACTAGGGGTGGTCCAGGACTTGGGGTGGTCCAGGACTTGGGGTGGTCCAGGACTAGCAGTAGTCCAGGACTAGCTGTGGTCCAGGACTAGCAGTGGTCCAGGACTAGGTGTGGTTCAGGACTAGCAGAGGTCCAGAACTAATAGTGGTCCAGGACTAGCAGTGGTCCAGGAAAAGCAGTGGTCGAGTACTACCAGTGGTCCAGGACTAGCAGTGGTCCAGGATTAGCAGTGGTCCAGGACTAGCAGTGGTCCCGGACTAGCAGTGGTCCAGGACTAAAGGTGATCCAGGACTAGCAGTGGTCTTGGAATAGCAGTGGTCCAGGACTAACAGTAGTCCAGGACATGGAGTGGTCCAGGACTAGCAGGGCTCCAGGACTAGGGGTGGTCCAGGACTAGGGGAGGTCCAGGACTAGCAGTAGTCCAGGACTAGTAGTGGATCAGGACTAGCAGTGGTCCAGGACTAGGGTTGGTCCAGGACTAGCAGTGGTCCAGAACTATCAGTGGTCGAAGACTAGCAGTGGTCCAGAACTAGGAGTGGTCCAGGACTAGCAGTGGTCCACGACTAGTAGTGGTCCAGGACTAAGGGTGGTCCAGGACTAGCAGTGGTCCAGGACTAGGGTTGGTTCAGGACTAGCAGTAGTCCTGGACTAGCAGTGGTCCAGGACTAGGGTTAGTCCAGGACTAGGAGTGGTACAGGACTAGCAGTGGTCCAGGACAAGGGTTGGTCCAGGAGAAGGAGTGGTCCAGGACTAGCAAGGGTCCAGGACTAGGAATGGTCAAGGACTACTAGTGGTCCAGGACTAGCAGTGGTCCAGGTCTAAGAGTGGTCCAGGACTATCAGTTGTCCAGGACTAGCATGGCTCAAGAACTAGTGGTGGTCCAGGACTATAGGTGGTCCAGGACTAAGGGTGGTCCAGGACTAGCTGTGGACCAGGACAAGCTGTGGTGCTGGACGAGGAGTGGTCCACGACTAGTAGTGGTCCAGGACTAAGGGTGGTCCAGGACTAGCAGTGGTCCAGGACTAGAGATGGTCCAGGACTAGCAGTGGTCCAGGACTAGCATTCGCCCAGGAATAGCAGTGGTCCAGGACTAGGGTTAGTCTAAGACTAGGAGTGGTCCAGGAATAGCAGTGGTCCAGGACTAGGGTTGGTCCAGGACAACGAGTGGTCCAGGACTAGCAAAAGTCAAGGACTAGGAGTGGTCCAGGACTAGCAGTGGTCCAGGATTAGGAGTGGTCAAGGACTAGCAGTGGTCCAGGAGTAGCAGTGGTCCAGGACTAGGAGTGGTCAAGGACTAGCAGTGGTCCAGGACTAGCAGTGGTCCAGGACTAGCAGTGGTCGAGGACTAGCAGTGGTCCAAGAGAAGCAATGATCCAGGAGTAGGCGTGATCCAAGACTAGCAGGCGTCCAGGACTAGCAATGGTCCAGGACTAGGAGTTGTCCAGGACTAGCAGTGGTCAAGGACGAGGGGTGGTCCAGGACAAGCAGTGGTCCAGGACTAGCAGTGGTCCAGGACTATAAGTGGTCCAAGACTAGCAGTGGTCTTGGATTAGCAGGGGTCCAGGACTAGGGGTGGTCCATGACAAGCAAGGTTCTAGGATTAGCAGTGGTCGATTACTAAGAGTGGTCCAGGACTTGCAGTGGTCCTGGACTAGACGGGTCCAGGACTAGGGGTGGTCGGGGACTAGCAGGGGTCCAGGACTAGCAGTAGTCCAGGACTAGAAGTGGTCCAGGACTTACAGTTGTACAGGACTAGCAGGGGTCCAGGACTAGGGGTAGTCCAGGACAAGGGTTGGTCCAGGTCTAGTAGTGGTCCAGGACTAGCAGTGGTCCAGGACTAGCAGTAGTCCAGGACTAGCAGTGGTCCAGGAATAGGAGTGGTCAAGGACTAGCAGTGGTCCAGGACTAGCAGTAGTCCAAGACTAGCAGTGGTACAGAACTAGTAGTGGTTCAGGACTAAAGAACGTCCAGGACTAGCAGTGGTCCAGGACTAGCAGTGGTCGAGGACTAGCAGTGGTCCAGAATTAGGAGTGGTCCAGGACTAGCCGTGGTCCACGACTAGTAGTGCTCCAGGACTAAGGGTGGTCCAGGACTAGGGTTGGTCCAGGACTAGCAGTATTCCAGGTCTAGCAGTCGCCCAGGAATAGCAGTGGTCCAGGACTAGCAGTGGTCCATGATTAGGGTTGGTCCAGGACTAGCAGTGAGTAGTGGGATTGATGACGTAAAGCGTCCGTTTTGGTTTTTTCCAGGGACGCTCTACGGCATGATGACGTAAAGCGTCCGTTTTGGTTTTTTCCAGGGACGCTCTACGGCATCATGCCGTAGAGCGTCCGTTTTGGTTTTTTCCAGGGACGCTCTATGGCATGATGCCGTAGAGCGTCCGTTTTGTTTTTTTCCAGGGACGCTCTACGTCGCAGCCCCATAGAGCGTCCGTTTTGTTTTTTTTCCAGGGACGCTCTACGTCGCAGGGTTATTTTCAACTTTTAGACCGGTCGTTTTTTTTTTTTCCTGGGCCTGTCTATGCACCCCTAGTTTCACGAACTTGAAGTACGACATAGACCGTGCGTTTTTGTTTTTTCCGGGCACGGTCTACGCACCCTGGGTTTTCTACAAGTCGCTCTATGGCCCCTGTCATTTTCTCTCAAGGGGATTAAACGGCCGCCTCCAGTCATCCCCAAATTTCGTTGGCTCAGTGACCCTGCACAGACATTGCTAATGGTCAATGACGTCACCAGCTAGCCGCTCAGCGTTCCTGCACCGGCATGTTCGAGGGGATTAAAAAGCCTGTCGTAGCATCATGGGTTTTGCGATACAACAGTAACCTTGAAACCTAATATAAAATACCATCATCCCTAGTCTATTTTTAATTTCATATTTACTTCCAACCATCACCCATTACATTTATCAAAGGGGATCATGTATATGAGGGAAGAACATAACTTCAGCACTGCAAGAAGTGTTGTGTGTATTTTCAAGTTCGTCCCCTGCTGCCTGTATTTACCCAGGTCTTTTTCCTAAATATAAAACTTATCCAATTCATTTCCTATTCTGTTTCATGTTGATACGTATAATAGGCTATTAATATTCCCCTTTACTATGACCATTCAGTCACACCTCTATCATGTCACCCCTATTTCTTCTTCGTCGTCCTTCTAGAGAATGTAATTTGAGCTATGACAATCTTACTTGAAGGATCGTTTATTATGCATAGGGCAAAAACGGTAACCCTGAAACCTAATGTAAAATACCATCAACCCTAGACTATTTTAAATTTCCTATTTACTTCCAACCATCGGTCATTGCATGAAACAAAAGGGGAGCAGCACTGCAAGAAGTTATTTGTGTATTTTTCGAGTTCTTCCCCTGTTACCTATATTCACCCAGGTCTTTTTCCTAAATATATAACTTATCCAATTCATTCCTGTTCTGTTTCATGTTGATACGTATAATGGGTCATTAATATTCCCCTTTACTATGACCATTCAGTCACACGTCTATCATGTCACCCCTATTTCTTCTTCATCATCGTCGTTCTAGAGAAGCACTGCAAGAAGTTATGTATGTATTTTCAAGTTCGTCCCCTGTTACCTATATTTACCCAGGTCTTTTTCCTAAATATAAAACTTATTCAATTCATGCCTATTCTGTTTCATGTTGATACGTATAATAGGTTATTAATATTCCCCTTTACTATGACCATTCAGTCGCACCTCTATCATGTCACCCCTATTTCTTCTTCGTCATCTTCATTCTAGAGAATGTAATTTGAGCTTTGACAATCTTTCTTGAAGGATCGTTTATTATGCATAGGGCAAAAAATAAAATGAAAAAACTGCTATCATTCATTTATATGAAAAAACAGAGCCCTGGGCATTGGCGATTTCAATGCGTTTTCAGTAGTAACCAATATTGTCCTTAACCTCACACACGTCTCACATTCGCTCAAAACATACATCCCACACCTTGCTATGGCATATAACAAATAAAAAAATCTCATTCAGTAAAAGCAAGCCTCTCATATTTTAAAATAAGGCCTGCGGCGCGAGGCGCGCTAAATGCGGATCCCAGGAGGTACACACATAAGTGTGAACTCTTAATCTAGCTTAATACCTCACCTATACTCTGTGCTTCATCAAAGTTGATATTCAGCTACAATAGCTCGTATTTTGGCTCATTGCTTATATTTTCTGTTATTCATAAACCCGATCAAACCTTCCTAACCTAACCTATCCTAACTTATTATATATAACAAACAAATACATTCTACAGAACAGTTATTGTTATTGTTTAGTGACATCGTGAAAAGCGACCTCAGGTATAGGGATAATGTATTGATGGTCATTAGCATATAGGTGTGAAGGTATTACAGCACCTGACTGGTCAACTATGTATGACGTCACCAGACAACCAATGCGACCTTTGGCGTCCTACTGGCATGAGTATTTGATGTTATTATTCAAAAATGACTAGACTATCCATCCCCACCTAACCTAATCAGAGGTATAAGAATATACATTTTAGTCATCCACAACTGTCATCATTATTCAGTGATAAGTTCAAAAGTATAACAGAATGCCAAATGTCATACTGCAATTTAAGCAGAATCGTACATCTGGCAGCATAGCAGGTGAGCTGAACATAAGAATAAAGGTGACTGCAGAGGTCCTATTGGCCCATACGAGGCAGCTCCTATATATTTCCACCCAATCTCATTCATGTCCACCCTATGCTTAAAACAACCAAGGGATCCACTTAAGGTATTAGTTTACAATAATAGTTTTAATAAATAGCTGTCATTCTAGTTTTATACACAACAGCAATTATTAAACCCTATAGCTAGATATTCTACTATAATCCACAAGTAGTTACCACACATCTGGCAGTACAGCGGATTAGTGGCTGTCTTCATAGGCTAGTCAACTGTCCTCACATCCATCAAATAGATATCCAAATGTCGCACCTCAATTCATCCATCTAGCAACTTAGCTGGATGCTAGTCACTATATTCATAGGCTAATCATTTCTATACCTCAAAAAATCCTAGTCTTACTACGCAAATCAGGTGACTTGTTTCTAAACCAACAGTCGCAAATACAATCATGCATACCTACACATACTCCACAACCCATACATTCATAGAGAATAGCCTAGTTTTTTGCCACCATTTCCCCCATTAATCAGATGTAATTTATGCCTTACACACAGAAAATACAGCATTTACACACCAAACATGCCATTTATGCACAAAATATATTATTTACACTCAAAATATACCATCACATAAAAAATATGACATTTTCATACAAAATATGTCAGTTGCATACAAAATATACCATTTACACAATATTGCATGTACACTCAGAGTATGACATTTTACACAAAGTACGGTATTTTGCACAAATATATCAAAAGTCTTATGCATTTAGACAATCAAAAATGCGCTTTCACTAAAATTACACAATTTCACAAACATAATTTTCACAAAATACCCATACATTGTCTCATAAACCAAAATACACTTACACCATAAATCTATTTTATCAGATTACAGAGCTTACACAAATACACAATTTTCACACACAAATACAGTTGCATCAGTTCCACTTCAACAAATTAAAAACACAACTTGCATAAATGCACTATTATCACAAAAATTATTATAAAACATGGACGATTATTACACAGTTTGTGTAATTATTTTACATCTTTGCACAATTAATACAAGAAAACTTGCTATATAATTACTCAACTTGCACAATGACAATCAATACACAAAGGTATAAATAAACAATTCGTCCATATGCAATTACACAACATGCTCAATTAATACACAACTTATACAAATATTACACATCTTTCATAATTATTACACAGCTTGTACAAATGCATATCTAGCACAAATACATACAAAACATAACTACCCCAAATATGAAAATACACAACTAGCATAAATACACGATTTACACAAATACAATTGCGGCATTTACACAACTTGCTCAAAAATATAATCAATACGCAACTTGCCAAAATATGAACAATACATAACTAGCACATATTCCTTAAATACACAACTATGCAATATCCGCAAATACACAACCAAAAACATATACAATTAATACATACAACTTGCACAAAACAATACACAATTTATAGAAATATAATCAATACATAATTGCAATAATCATACAACTTATGCAAAATACATAATCTGCACAATTAATACACAAGTATATTAATTGTGCTATATATGTACAAACACAACCAACTAGGACAAACAATACACAATTTGCATGATATTTTTCTGGGTATATTTAGGACATTAATTATAATATGCTGAGTTTAACCAACTCCCCAAAAGTCAGAATTTCACATATTAAAATGGTTCATATGACTTCCGATGAGCTCAATATATAACACATTCTTTTCCATTAAGATATCGACATTATTAGTGCTAAACTATTCATCTAACATATGTCCACTGTTTTTATGTCTTATTAATACCTTCCTTGTTGCATTCTCTCCAATCAGGCCACCATATTTATGTATTTATTCAAACCATCTATCAGACTTATTTATTCTAGCCTTAGTTATGTTAGGGCAGGTGGGGTTAGGTGAAGTCAGTATTGTCTATGATAATTTTAGACAAATTTGCTATATATAGGAAAATTTACACTATTTCATAAACATACTAGTTCATTAGCCTAAGATATTATATATGTCCTTCCCTACACGACCTCACCTAACCTGACCTAGCATATCCAACCCTTGATTTTGTTAAAGTTGGCGAAATTTATGCTATGCCACCTAAATTTCACCAAATTTAAGGCAATTTCCACCAAATATACCCAAATATTGCGTAGCATAGCACTGCCAAAGCCCATTTTCTCCTATTCCATACTACCCTACACAACCTCACCTAACCTGACCTAGCATATCCAAACCTGGATTTTGCTAAAGTTGGTGAAATTTATGCTATGCCACCTAAATTACACCTAATTGAAGGCAATTTCCACCAAATATACAAAAATATTGCGTAGCATAGCACTGCCAAAGCCCATTTTCTCCTATTCCATACTACCCTACACAACCTCACCTAACCTGACCTAGCATATCCAAACCTGGATTTTGCTAAAGTTGGCGAAATTTATGCTATGCCACCTAAATTACACCTAATTGAAGGCAATTTCCACCAAATATACACAAATATTGTGTATCATAGCATCGCCAAAGCCCATTTTCTCCTATTCCATACTACCCTACACAACCTCACCTAACCTGACCTAGCATATCCAAACCTGGATTTCGTTAAAGTCGGCGAAATTTTTGCTATGCCACCTAAATTCGACCAAATATACCCAAATGTTGTGTATCATAGCATCGCCAAAGTCCATTTTTACCTACATTTTCTCCTATTCCATCCTACCCTACACAACCTCACCTAACCTATCCTAGCATATCCAAACCTAGATTTGGTTAAAGTCGGCGAAATTAAAGTTATCCCATATAAATTTGACCTAATTTAAGACAATTCCCACCAAATATACCCAAAAATGTTTTTTGAACATAGCACGGCCAAAGCTCATTTTAGCTGAGTTTTCACCTATTCCAACCTGCCCTAGACAACCCTACCCAGCCTCTCCTGGCATATCCAAAGTCAGATTTGCTTATAGTTGGCAAAGTTTATGCCTTTCCCACCTAAATTTTACCTAATTTATGCCAATTTCCACCGAATATACCCAAATGTTTTGTATCTTAGCATGGTCAAAGTTCATTTCACCCAAGTTTTTCACCTATTCCATCTTACCTTACACAGCCTTGCCTAACCTTACCTAGCATATCCCAAGCTAGATTTGATTAGAGTTCGTGAAATTTATGCTTACTCACCTAAATTCAACCTAATTTAAGACAATTTCTACCCAATATACCCAAAATGATTTGTTACATAGCACAGCCAAAGACCATTTTACCCGAGTTTTCACATATTCCAACCTACCCTACATAGCCTTACCTATCCCTGACCTAGCAGATTTGATTAAAGTTGGGGGGAAATTTAAGCTATCGCCATCAAATTGGAGACAATTTCCACCAAATATGCCTAAATGTTGTGTATCATAGCACAGCCAAAACCCATTTTACCTACATTTTCATCCATTCCATCTAAACCTGGACCTAGCCTCTGATACTACATATACTCAGAGAAGTGATGTTTTTTTTTATATGAACCTAAATGCCCGTGCCTAACCTGCAAGAGTCTTGGAGCTTTGTTGAATATTTTATCTATTTTTCTTCGAAAACTGAAGTTTTGGATATGAACCTATCCGCACTGTGCCTAACCTGCTAGGTTCTTTGTTGACCATTGTAACCATATTCATAGAAAAGTGATGTTTTGGATATGGACCTAACAGCCCCTCTCCTTTAAAACTTGGAACTGTGTTCAATATTGTAGATATAGTGTTGGGTATGTGTTTTTGTTTTTACACATCAACCCAACCGACCTGGACCTAACCTCCCTTCATCTAACTTCAAATTTATCGTAAATATGGAAGGACGTGTTGTTTGTGCAACAACCCAACCGTCCTTGACCTAACCTCCATTTATCAAACTTCAAATTTATCATAAATATGGGAGGACCGTGTTATTTGTGCATCAACCCAGCCGTCCTGGGCCTAACCTCCCTTTATCTAACTTCAAATTTATTGTATATATGGGAAGAAGGTGTTGTTTATGCATCAACCCAACCGCCCTGGACCTAACCTCTGATACACGAATCTTGGTTCAACATTGCATTATACTCGTAGCATATTTTTTTTCACATAATTCAACCATCCTCAACCTA
The DNA here is from genome assembly GCF_040958095.1 of Procambarus clarkii. Classification (NCBI taxonomy): domain Eukaryota; kingdom Metazoa; phylum Arthropoda; class Malacostraca; order Decapoda; family Cambaridae; genus Procambarus; species Procambarus clarkii. The sequence continues at coordinate 9,476,014 of NC_091190.1, read as the reverse complement.
ACCTCTATTACCTGGGGGAGGGAGGTTAATGGAAAATATGATAATAATAGGAATTTTTTCTACATCAGTTCAACTTAACCATCCTTAACCTAACCTTAGTTAGAAAGGGATATAACTCACCAAAACTATTTAATTACCATTTACCTCATTTTCCTTATCCTAACCTATAACTAAAGGGTTTAGACCCCCATTTACCTCGAAATTATACTGTATATTTAAGGTAGGAATATATTTTCTCAGATAAACCTAACATTCCCTAATTTAACCCTATACTATAATTTCGAGGTAAAGGGGGGTCTAAACCCTTTAGTTATAGGTTAGTGTAATAGTGTAAATTTTCCTATATATAGCAAATTTGTCTAAAATTATCATAGACAATACTGACTTCACCTAACCCCACCTGCCCTAACATAACTAAGGCTAGAATAAATAAGTCTGATAGATGGTTTGAATAAATACATAAATATGGTGGCCTGATTGGAGAGAATGCAACAAGGAAGGTATTAATAAGACATAAAAACAGTGGACATATGTTAGATGAATAGTTTAGCACTAATAATGTCGATATCTTAATGGAAAAGAATGTGTTATATATTGAGCTCATCGGAAGTCATATGAACCATTTTAATATGTGAAATTCTGACTTTTGGGGAGTTGGTTAAACTCAGCATATTATAATTAATGTCCTAAATATACCCAGAAAAATATCATGCAAATTGTGTATTGTTTGTCCTAGTTGGTTGTGTTTGTACATATATAGCACAATTAATATACTTGTGTATTAATTGTGCAGATTATGTATTTTGCATAAGTTGTATGATTATTGCAATTATGTATTGATTATATTTCTATAAATTGTGTATTGTTTTGTGCAAGTTGTATGTATTAATTGTATATGTTTTTGGTTGTGTATTTGCGGATATTGCATAGTTGTGTATTTAAGGAATATGTGCTAGTTATGTATTGTTCATATTTTGGCAAGTTGCGTATTGATTATATTTTTGAGCAAGTTGTGTAAATGCCGCAATTGTATTTGTGTAAATCGTGTATTTATGCTAGTTGTGTATTTTCATATTTGGGGTAGTTATGTTTTGTATGTATTTGTGCTAGATATGCATTTGTACAAGCTGTGTAATAATTATGAAAGATGTGTAATATTTGTATAAGTTGTGTATTAATTGAGCATGTTGTGTAATTGCATATGGACGAATTGTTTATTTATACCTTTGTGTATTGATTGTCATTGTGCAAGTTGAGTAATTATATAGCAAGTTTTCTTGTATTAATTGTGCAAAGATGTAAAATAATTACACAAACTGTGTAATAATCGTCCATGTTTTATAATAATTTTTGTGATAATAGTGCATTTATGCAAGTTGTGTTTTTAATTTGTTGAAGTGGAACTGATGCAACTGTATTTGTGTGTGAAAATTGTGTATTTGTGTAAGCTCTGTAATCTGATAAAATAGATTTATGGTGTAAGTGTATTTTGGTTTATGAGACAATGTATGGGTATTTTGTGAAAATTATGTTTGTGAAATTGTGTAATTTTAGTGAAAGCGCATTTTTGATTGTCTAAATGCATAAGACTTTTGATATATTTGTGCAAAATACCGTACTTTGTGTAAAATGTCATACTCTGAGTGTACATGCAATATTGTGTAAATGGTATATTTTGTATGCAACTGACATATTTTGTATGAAAATGTCATATTTTTTATGTGATGGTATATTTTGAGTGTAAATAATATATTTTGTGCATAAATGGCATGTTTGGTGTGTAAATGCTGTATTTTCTGTGTGTAAGGCATAAATTACATCTGATTAATGGGGGAAATGGTGGCAAAAAACTAGGCTATTCTCTATGAATGTATGGGTTGTGGAGTATGTGTAGGTATGCATGATTGTATTTGCGACTGTTGGTTTAGAAACAAGTCACCTGATTTGCGTAGTAAGACTAGGATTTTTTGAGGTATAGAAATGATTAGCCTATGAATATAGTGACTAGCATCCAGCTAAGTTGCTAGATGGATGAATTGAGGTGCGACATTTGGATATCTATTTGATGGATGTGAGGACAGTTGACTAGCCTATGAAGACAGCCACTAATCCGCTGTACTGCCAGATGTGTGGTAACTACTTGTGGATTATAGTAGAATATCTAGCTATAGGGTTTAATAATTGCTGTTGTGTATAAAACTAGAATGACAGCTATTTATTAAAACTATTATTGTAAACTAATACCTTAAGTGGATCCCTTGGTTGTTTTAAGCATAGGGTGGACATGAATGAGATTGGGTGGAAATATATAGGAGCTGCCTCGTATGGGCCAATAGGACCTCTGCAGTCACCTTTATTCTTATGTTCAGCTCACCTGCTATGCTGCCAGATGTACGATTCTGCTTAAATTGCAGTATGACATTTGGCATTCTGTTATACTTTTGAACTTATCACTGAATAATGATGACAGTTGTGGATGACTAAAATGTATATTCTTATACCTCTGATTAGGTTAGGTGGGGATGGATAGTCTAGTCATTTTTGAATAATAACATCAAATACTCATGCCAGTAGGACGCCAAAGGTCGCATTGGTTGTCTGGTGACGTCATACATAGTTGACCAGTCAGGTGCTGTAATACCTTCACACCTATATGCTAATGACCATCAATACATTATCCCTATACCTGAGGTCGCTTTTCACGATGTCACTAAACAATAACAATAACTGTTCTGTAGAATGTATTTGTTTGTTATATATAATAAGTTAGGATAGGTTAGGTTAGGAAGGTTTGATCGGGTTTGTGAATAACAGAAAATATAAGCAATGAGCCAAAATACGAGCTATTGTAGCTGAATATCAACTTTGATGAAGCACAGAGTATAGGTGAGGTATTAAGCTAGATTAAGAGTTCACACTTATGTGTGTACCTCCTGGGATCCGCATTTAGCGCGCCTTGCGCCGCAGAAGGCCTTATTTTAAAATATGAGAGGCTTGCTTTTACTGAATGAGATTTTTTTATTTGTTATATGCCATAGCAAGGTGTGGGAGGTATGTTTTGAGCGAATGTGAGACGTGTGTGAGGTTAAGGACAATATTGGTTACTACTGAAAACGCATTGAAATCGCCAATGCCCAGGGCTCTGTTTTTTCATATAAATGAATGATAGCAGTTTTTTCATTTTATTTTTTGCCCTATGCATAATAAACGATCCTTCAAGAAAGATTGTCAAAGCTCAAATTACATTCTCTAGAATGAAGATGACGAAGAAGAAATAGGGGTGACATGATAGAGGTGCGACTGAATGGTCATAGTAAAGGGGAATATTAATAACCTATTATACGTATCAACATGAAACAGAATAGGCATGAATTGAATAAGTTTTATATTTAGGAAAAAGACCTGGGTAAATATAGGTAACAGGGGACGAACTTGAAAATACATACATAACTTCTTGCAGTGCTTCTCTAGAACGACGATGATGAAGAAGAAATAGGGGTGACATGATAGACGTGTGACTGAATGGTCATAGTAAAGGGGAATATTAATGACCCATTATACGTATCAACATGAAACAGAACAGGAATGAATTGGATAAGTTATATATTTAGGAAAAAGACCTGGGTGAATATAGGTAACAGGGGAAGAACTCGAAAAATACACAAATAACTTCTTGCAGTGCTGCTCCCCTTTTGTTTCATGCAATGACCGATGGTTGGAAGTAAATAGGAAATTTAAAATAGTCTAGGGTTGATGGTATTTTACATTAGGTTTCAGGGTTACCGTTTTTGCCCTATGCATAATAAACGATCCTTCAAGTAAGATTGTCATAGCTCAAATTACATTCTCTAGAAGGACGACGAAGAAGAAATAGGGGTGACATGATAGAGGTGTGACTGAATGGTCATAGTAAAGGGGAATATTAATAGCCTATTATACGTATCAACATGAAACAGAATAGGAAATGAATTGGATAAGTTTTATATTTAGGAAAAAGACCTGGGTAAATACAGGCAGCAGGGGACGAACTTGAAAATACACACAACACTTCTTGCAGTGCTGAAGTTATGTTCTTCCCTCATATACATGATCCCCTTTGATAAATGTAATGGGTGATGGTTGGAAGTAAATATGAAATTAAAAATAGACTAGGGATGATGGTATTTTATATTAGGTTTCAAGGTTACTGTTGTATCGCAAAACCCATGATGCTACGACAGGCTTTTTAATCCCCTCGAACATGCCGGTGCAGGAACGCTGAGCGGCTAGCTGGTGACGTCATTGACCATTAGCAATGTCTGTGCAGGGTCACTGAGCCAACGAAATTTGGGGATGACTGGAGGCGGCCGTTTAATCCCCTTGAGAGAAAATGACAGGGGCCATAGAGCGACTTGTAGAAAACCCAGGGTGCGTAGACCGTGCCCGGAAAAAACAAAAACGCACGGTCTATGTCGTACTTCAAGTTCGTGAAACTAGGGGTGCATAGACAGGCCCAGGAAAAAAAAAAAACGACCGGTCTAAAAGTTGAAAATAACCCTGCGACGTAGAGCGTCCCTGGAAAAAAAACAAAACGGACGCTCTATGGGGCTGCGACGTAGAGCGTCCCTGGAAAAAAACAAAACGGACGCTCTACGGCATCATGCCATAGAGCGTCCCTGGAAAAAACCAAAACGGACGCTCTACGGCATGATGCCGTAGAGCGTCCCTGGAAAAAACCAAAACGGACGCTTTACGTCATCATGCCGTAGAGCGTCCCTGGAAAAAACCAAAACGGACGCTTTACGTCATCAATCCCACTACTGCAGTGGTCCATGATTAGGGTTGGTCCAGAACAAGGAGTGGTCCAGGACTAGCAAGGGTCCAGGACTAGGAGTGGCCCAGGACTAGCATTCGCCCAGGACTAGGAGTGGTCAAGGACCAGCAGTGGTCCAGGACTAGCAGTGGTCCAGGACTAGCAGTGGTCCTGAACTAGGAGTGGTCCAGGACTAGCAGTGGTCCACGACTAGTAGTGGTCCAGAACTAAGGGTGGTCAAGGACTAACAGTGGTCCAGGACTAGGGTTGGTCCAGGACTAGGGTTAGTCCAGGTCTAGGAGTTGTCCCGGACTAGCAGTCGCCCAGAACTACAGTGGTACAGGACTAGGTTAAGTTCAGGACTAGAAGTGGTCCAGGACAAGGGTTGGTCCAGGACAAGGAATGGTCCAGGACTAGCAAGGGTCCAGGACTAGGAGTGGTCTAGGACTAGAAGTGGTCCAGGACTAGGAGTGGTCCACGACTACCAGTGGTCCAGGACGAGGATTGGACCAGGTCTAGCAGTAGTCCAGGACTAGCAATGATCCAGGACTAGGAGTGATCCAATACTAGATCTGGTCCAGGACAAGCAATGGTCCAGGACTAGGTGTGGTCCAGGACTACCGGAGGTCCAGGACTAGGGGTGGTCCAGGACTAGGAGTGGTCCAGGTCTTGGGGTGCTCCAAGACTAACAGTGGTCCAGGACTAGCAGTGGTCCAGGACTAGCAGTGGTCCAGGACTAGGGGTCGTCCACGACTAGCAGTGGTATAGAACTAACATTGGTCCAGGACTACCAGTAGTCCAGGACTAGCTGCGATAAATAACGAGGAGTGAACCAGGAATAGCAATGGTCCAGGACTAAGAGTGGTCCAAGACTAGGAGTGGTCCAGGAATTGCAGAGGTCCAGGACTAGCAGTGGTCCAGGACTACCAGTGGTCGAGGACTAGCAATGGTCCAGGACGAGGAGTGGTCCTGGACTACAGTTGATCCAATATTAGCAGTGGTTCAGGACTAGGGGTGGTCCAGGACTAGCAGTGGTCCAGGGTGAGGAGTAGACCAGGACTAGCAGTGGTCCAGGACTAGCAATGATCCAGGACTAGGAGCGATCCAAGACAACCAGTGGTCCAGGACTGGCAATGGTCTAGGACTAGGCGTGGTCCAAGACTAGCAGTGGTCCAGGACTAGGGGTGGTCCAGGACTAGCAGTGGTCCAGGACTTGCAGCGGTCCAGGACTAGCAGTGGTCCAGTACTAGCAGTGGTCCAGGACTAACTGTGGTCCAAGACTATGGGTGGTCCAGGACTAGCAGTGGTCCAGGAATAGCTGGGGTCAAGAACTAGGGGTGGTCCAAGACCAGCAGGGGTCCAGGATTAGCAGTGGTCCAGGACTAGGAGTGGTCCAGGACTTGCAGTGGTCCAGGTCATGGGGTGCTCCAAGACTAACAGTGGTCCAGGACTAGCAGTGGTCCAGGACTAGCAGTGGTCCAAGACTAGGGGTCGTCCACGACTAGCAGTGGTATAGAACTAACATTGGTCCAGGACTATCAGTAGTCCAGAACTAGCTGCGATAAATAACGAGGAGTGAACCAGGAATAGCAATGGTCCAGGACTAAGAGTGGTCCAAGACTAGGAGTGGTCCAGGAATTGCAGAGGTCCAGGACTAGCAGTGGTCCAGGACTACCAGTGGTCGAGGACTAGCAATTGTCCAGGACGAGGAGTGGTCCTGGACTAAAGTTGATCCAATATTAGCAGTGGTTCAGGACTAGGGGTGGTCCAGGACTAGCAGTGGTCCAGGGTGAGGAGTAGACCAGGACTAGCAGTGGTCCAGGACTAGCAATGATCCAGGACTAGGAGTGATCCAAGACAACCAGTGGTCCAGGACTGGCAATGGTCTAGGACTAGGCGTGGTCCAAGACTAGCAGTGGTCCAGGACTAGGGGTGGTCCAGGACTAGCAGTGGTCCAGGACTTGCAGCGGTCCAGGACTAGCAGTGGTCCAGTACTAGCAGTGGTCCAGGACTAGCAGGGTGAAGGACTAGCGGTGGTCCGGGACTAGCAGGGGTCCAGGACTAGCAGTAGTCCAAGACTAGGAGTGGTCCAGGCCTTCCAGATGTCCAGGACTAGCAGGGGTCCAGGACTAGGGGTGGTCCAGGACTAGGGTTGGTCTAGGTCTAGCAGTTGTCCAGGACTAGCAGTGGTCCAGGACTAGGAGTGTTCCAGGACAAGCAGTGGTCCAGGACTAGCAGTGGTCCAGGACTAGGAGTAGTCCAGGACTAACAGTGGTTCAGGACTAGCAGTGGTTCAGGACTATAGGTCATCCAGGACAAGCAGTGGTCCAGGACAAGCAGTTGTCCAGGACTAGCAGTGATCCAGAACTAGGAGTGGTCCAAGACTAGCAGTGGTCCACGACTAGTAGTGGTCCAGGACTAAGGATGGAACAGGACTAGCAGTGGTCCAGGACTAGGGTTGGTCCAGGACTAGCAGTCGTCCAGGATTAGCAGTGGTCCAGGACTAGGGTTAGTCCAGGAATAAGAGTGGTCCAGGAATAGCAGTGGTCCAAGACTAGGGTTGGTCCAGGACAAGGAGTGGTCCAGGACTAGCAATGGTCTAGGACTAGGAGTGGTCCAGGACTAGCAGTTGTCCAGTACTAGCAGTGATCCAGGAATAGCAGGGCTCCAGAACTAGTGGTGGTCCAGGACTAGGGGTGGTCCAGGACAAGGGATGGTCAAGGACTAGCAGTGGTCCAGGACTAGCTGTGGTGCAGGACGAGGAGTGGTCCTGGACTAGGAGTGGTCCAGGACTAGCAACGATCCAGGACTAGTAGTAGTCCAGGACTAGGTTTGATCCAATACTAGCAGTGGTTCAGGACTGGGGGTGCTCCAGGACTAGCAGTGATACAGGACAAGCTGTGGGCTAGGACTAGCAGTGGTCCAGGACTAGCTGTGGTCCAAGACTACCAGTGTTCCAGGATGAGGAGTGGTCCAGGACTTGCAGGGGGCCAGGACTAGGGGTGGTCAAGGACTAGCAAGGGTCCAGGACTAGCAGTGGTCCAGAACTAGGAGTTGTCCAAGATTTGCAGTGGTCCAGGACTAGCAGGGTCCAGGACTATGGGTGGCCAGAGGCTAGCAGGGGTCTACGACTAGCAGTAGTCCAGGACAAGGAGTGATCCAGGACTTGCAGTGGTCCAGGACCAGCAGGGGTCCAGGACTAGCAGTGGTCTAGGACTAGCAGTGGTCCAGGACTAGCAGTGGTCTAGGACTAGCAGTGGTCCAGGACTAGCAGTGGTCCAGGACTAGCAATGATCCAGCACTAGCAGTGGTCCAGGACTATCAGTGGTCCAGGACTAGTAGTAGTCCAGGACTAGAAGTGGTTCAGGACTAGCAGTGGTTCAGGACTAAATGTTGTCCTGGACTACCAGTGGTCCAGGACTAGGAGTAGTCCAGGACAAGGAGTGATCCAGGACTTGCAGTGGTCCAGGACCAGCAGGGGTCCAGGACTAGCAGTGGTCAAGAACTAGCAGTGGTCCAGGACTAACAGTGGTCCAGGACTAGCAGTGGTCCAGGACTAGGGGTGGTCCAAGACTAGCAGTGGTCCAGGACTAGAGGTGGTCCAGGACTAGCAGTGGTCCAGGACTAGCAGGGGTCAAATACTAGGGGTGGTCCAGGACAAGCAGGGGTCTAGGACTAGCAATAGTCCAGGACTAGGAGTGATCCAGGACTTGCAGTGGTCCAGGACTAGCAGAGGTAAAGGGCTAGGGGTAGTCCCGGACTAGGGTTGGTCTAGGTCTAGCAGTAGTCTAGGACTAGCAGTGTTCCAGGTCTAGCAGTAGTCCACGACTAGCAGTGGTCAAGGACTAGCAGTAGTCCAAGACAAGCAGTGGTCCAGGACTATCAGTGATCCAGGACTAGCAGTGGTCCAGGACTAGCAGTGGTCCAGGACTAGCAGTAGTCCAGGACTAGTAATGGTTCAGGACTAGCAGTGGTTCGGGACTAAAGGTCGTCCAGGACTACCAGTGATCCAGGATTAGGAGTAGTCCAGGACTAGCAGTGGTCCAGGACTAGCAGTGGTCAAGGACTAGCAGTGGTCAAGGACTAGTAGTGGTCCAGGACTAGGAGTGGTCTAGGACTAGCAGTGGTCCAGGACTAGGGTTGGTCCAGGCCTAGCAGTGGTCCAGGACTAGCATTGGTCCAGGACTAGCAGTGGTCCAGGACTAGCAATGGTCCAGGACTATAGTTGTTCCAGGACTAGGAGTGGTCTAGAACTAGCAGTGTTCCAGGACTAGGAGTGGTCCAGGACTAGCAGTGTTTCAGGACTAGCAGTTCTCCAGGACTAGCTGTGGTTTAGGACTTGGAGTGGTCCAGGACAAGCAGGGCTCAAGGACTACGGGTGGTCCACGACTAGGCGTGGTCCAGGACTAAGGGTGGTCCAGGACTAGCAATGGTCCAGGACATGCTGTGATGCAGGACGAGAAGTGGACCAAGACTAGCAATGCTCCAGCACTAGGAGTGGTCCAGAACTAGGAGTGATCCAGGAATTGCAGTGGTCCAGGACTAGCAGGGATCAAGGACTAGGGGTAGTCCAGGACTAGGGGTAGTCCAGGACTAGGGGTAGTCCAGGACTAGGGGTAGTCCAGGACTAGGGGTAGTCCAGGACTAGGGTTGGTCCAGGTCTAGCAGTAGTCCAGGACTAGCAGTGGTCCAGGTCTAGCAGTGGTCCATGACTAGCAGTGGTCAAGGACGAGCAGTAGTCCAGGACTAGCAATGATCCCGCACTAGCAGTGGTTCAGGACTAGTAGTGGTCTAGGACTAGCAGTGGTCCAGGACTAGCAGTGGTCAAGGACTAGCAGTGGTCCACGACTAGAGGTGGTACAGTACTAGCAATGGTCCAGGACTAGCAGTGGTCCAGAACTAGCAGTTGTCCAGGACTAGCAGTGGTTTAGGACTAGCAGTGGTCCAGGACTAGCAGTGGTCCAGGACGAGCAGTGGTCCAGGACTAGCAGGGGTCAAGGACTAGGGGTAGTCCAGGACTACGGTTGTCCAGGTCTAGCAGTAGTCCAAGTCTAACAGTAGTCCAGGACTTTGAGTGGTCCAAGACTTGCAGTGGTCCAGGATTAGCTGGGGTCCGGGACTAGAGTCAGTCCAGGACTATTGTTGGTTCAGGTCTAGCAGAAGTCCAGGATTATCACTGGTCCACGACTAGCAGTGGTCAAGGACTAGCAGTAGTCCAGGACTAGCAGTGATCCAGGACTAGCAGTGATCCAGGACTAGCAGTGGTCCAGGACTAGCAGTGGTCCAGGACTAGCAGTAGTCCAGGACTAGAAGTGGTTCAGGACTAGCAGTGGTCAAGAACTAGCAGTGGTCCAGGACAAACAGTGGTCCAGGACTAGCAGTGGTCCAGGACTAGGGGTGGTCCAAGACTAGCAATGGTCCAGGACTAGGGGTGGTCCAAGACTAACAGTGGTCCAGGACCAGCAGGGGTCAAATACTAGGGGTGGTCCAGAACAAGCAGGGGTCCAGGATTAGCAGTGGTCCATGACTAGGAGTAGTCCACGACTTGCAGTGGTGCAGGACTAGCAGGGTCCAGGAATAGGGTGGTCCGGGACTAACATGGGTCCCGGACTATGGGTGGTCCAGGACTAGGGTTGGTCCAGGACTAGGGGTGGTCCTGGACTAGGGTTGGTCCAGGACTAGCATTGGTCAAGGTCTATCAGTGGTCCAGGACTAGCAGTGGTCCAGGACTAGTAGTAGTCCAGGACTAGCAGTGGTCCAGGACTAAGAGTGATCCAGGACCAGCAGTGGTCCAGGACTAGCAGTGGTCCAGGACTAGGAGTTGTCCAGGACTAGCAGTGGTCAAGGATGAGGGGTGGTCCAGGACAAGCAGTGGTCCAGGACTAGCAGTGGTCCAGGACTATAAGTGGTCCAAGACTAGCAGTGGTCTTGGATTAGCAGGGGTCCAGGACTAGGGGTGGTCCATGACAAGCAAGGTTCTAGGATTAGCAGTGGTCGATTACTAAGAGTGGTCCAGGACTTGCAGTGGTCCTGGACTAGACGGGTCCAGGACTAGGGGTGGTCGGGGACTAGCAGGGGTCCAGGACTAGCAGTAGTCCAGGACTAGAAGTGGTCCAGGACTTACAGTTGTACAGGACTAGCAGGGGTCCAGGACTAGGGGTAGTCCAGGACTAGGGTTGGTCCAGGTCTAGTAGTGGTCCAGGACTAGCAGTGGTCCAGGGCTAGCAGTAGTCCAGGACTAGCAGTGGTCCAGGAATAGGAGTGGTCAAGGACTAGCAGTGGTCCAGGACTAGCAGTAGTCCAAGACTAGCAGTGGTACAGAACTAGTAGTGGTTCAGGACTAAAGAACGTCCAGGACTAGCAGTGGTCCAGGACTAGCAGTGGTCGAGGACTAGCAGTGGTCCAGAATTAGGAGTGGTCCAGGACTAGCCGTGGTCCACGACTAGTAGTGCTCCAGGACTAAGGGTGGTCCAGGACTAGGGTTGGTCCAGGACTAGCAGTATTCCAGGTCTAGCATTCGCCCAGGACTAGGAGTGGTCAAGGACCAGCAGTGGTCCAGGACTAGCAGTGGTCCAGGACTAGCAGTGGTCCTGAACTAGGAGTGGTCCAGGACTAGCAGTGGTCCACGACTAGTAGTGGTCCAGAACTAAGGGTGGTCAAGGACTAACAGTGGTCCAGGACTAGGGTTGGTCCAGGACTAGGGTTAGTCCAGGTCTAGGAGTTGTCCCGGACTAGCAGTCGCCCAGAACTACAGTGGTACAGGAATAGGTTAAGTTCAGGACTAGAAGTGGTCCAGGACAAGGGTTGGTCCAGGACAAGGAATGGTCCAGGACTAGCAAGGGTCCAGGACTAGGAGTGGTCTAGGACTAGAAGTGGTCCAGGACTAGGAGTGGTCCACGACTACCAGTGGTCCAGGACGAGGATTGGACCAGGTCTAGCAGTAGTCCAGGACTAGCAATGATCCAGGACTAGGAGTGATCCAATACTAGATCTGGTCCAGGACAAGCAATGGTCCAGGACTAGGTGTGGTCCAGGACTACCGGTGGTCCAGGACTAGGGGTGGTCCAGGACTAGGAGTGGTCCAGGTCTTGGGGTGCTCCAAGACTAACAGTGGTCCAGGACTAGCAGTGGTCCAGGACTAGCAGTGGTCCAGGACTAGGGGTCGTCCACGACTAGCAGTGGTATAGAACTAACATTGGTCCAGGACTACCAGTAGTCCAGGACTAGCTGCGATAAATAACGAGGAGTGAACCAGGAATAGCAATGGTCCAGGACTAAGAGTGGTCCAAGACTAGGAGTGGTCCAGGAATTGCAGAGGTCCAGGACTAGCAGTGGTCCAGGACTACCAGTGGTCGAGGACTAGCAATGGTCCAGGACGAGGAGTGGTCCTGGACTACAGTTGATCCAATATTAGCAGTGGTTCAGGACTAGGGGTGGTCCAGGACTAGCAGTGGTCCAGGGTGAGGAGTAGACCAGGACTAGCAGTGGTCCAGGACTAGCAATGATCCAGGACTAGGAGCGATCCAAGACAACCAGTGGTCCAGGACTGGCAATGGTCTAGGACTAGGCGTGGTCCAAGACTAGCAGTGGTCCAGGACTAGGGGTGGTCCAGGACTAGCAGTGGTCCAGGACTTGCAGCGGTCCAGGACTAGCAGTGGTCCAGTACTAGCAGTGGTCCAGGACTAACTGTGGTCCAAGATTATGGGTGGTCCAGGACTAGCAGTGGTCCAGGAATAGCTGGGGTCAAGAACTAGGGGTGGTCCAAGACCAGCAGGGGTCCAGGATTAGCAGTGGTCCAGGACTAGGAGTGGTCCAGGACTTGCAGTGGTCCAGGTCATGGGGTGCTCCAAGACTAACAGTGGTCCAGGACTAGCAGTGGTCCAGGACTAGCATTGGTCCAGGACTAGGGGTCGTCCACGACTAGCAGTGGTATAGAACTAACATTGGTCCAGGACTATCAGTAGTCCAGAACTAGCTGCGATAAATAACGAGGAGTGAACCAGGAATAGCAATGGTCCAGGACTAAGAGTGGTCCAAGACTAGGAGTGGTCCAGGAATTGCAGAGGTCCAGGACTAGCAGTGGTCCAGGACTACCAGTGGTCGAGGACTAGCAATGGTCCAGGACGAGGAGTGGTCCTGGACTAAAGTTGATCCAATATTAGCAGTGGTTCAGGACTAGGGGTGGTCCAGGACTAGCAGTGGTCCAGGGTGAGGAGTAGACCAGGACTAGCAGTGGTCCAGGACTAGCAATGATCCAGGACTAGGAGTGATCCAAGACAACCAGTGGTCCAGGACTGGCAATGGTCTAGGACTAGGCGTGGTCCAAGACTAGCAGTGGTCCAGGACTAGGGGTGGTCCAGGACTAGCAGTGGTCCAGGACTTGCAGCGGTCCAGGACTAGCAGTGGTCCAGTACTAGCAGTGGTCCAGGACTAGCAGGGTGAAGGACTAGCGGTGGTCCGGGACTAGCAGGGGTCCAGGACTAGCAGTAGTCCAAGACTAGGAGTGGTCCAGGCCTTCCAGATGTCCAGGACTAGCAGGGGTCCAGGACTAGGGGTGGTCCAGGACTAGGGTTGGTCTAGGTCTAGCAGTTGTCCAGGACTAGCAGTGGTCCAGGACTAGGAGTGTTCCAGGACAAGCAGTGGTCCAGGACTAGCAGTGGTCCAGGACTAGGAGTAGTCCAGGACTAACAGTGGTTCAGGACTAGCAGTGGTTCAGGACTATAGGTCATCCAGGACAAGCAGTGGTCCAGGACAAGCAGTTGTCCAGGACTAGCAGTGATCCAGAACTAGGAGTGGTCCAAGACTAGCAGTGGTCCACGACTAGTAGTGGTCCAGGACTAAGGATGGAACAGGACTAGCAGTGGTCCAGGACTAGGGTTGGTCCAGGACTAGCAGTCGTCCAGGATTAGCAGTGGTCCAGGACTAGGGTTAGTCCAGGAATAAGAGTGGTCCAGGAATAGCAGTGGTCCAAGACTAGGGTTGGTCCAGGACAAGGAGTGGTCCAGGACTAGCAATGGTCTAGGACTAGGAGTGGTCCAGGACTAGCAGTTGTCCAGTACTAGCAGTGGTCCAGGAATAGCAGGGCTCCAGAACTAGTGGTGGTCCAGGACTAGGGGTGGTCCAGGACAAGGGATGGTCAAGGACTAGCAGTGGTCCAGGACTAGCTGTGGTGCAGGACGAGGAGTGGTCCTGGACTAGGAGTGGTCCAGGACTAGCAACGATCCAGGACTAGTAGTAGTCCAGGACTATGTTTGATCCAATACTAGCAGTGGTTCAGGACTGGGGGTGCTCCAGGACTAGCAGTGATACAGGACAAGCTGTGGGCTAGGACTAGCAGTGGTCCAGGACTAGCAGTGGTCCAAGACTACCAGTGTTCCAGGATGAGGAGTGGTCCAGGACTTGCAGGGAGCCAGGACTAGGGGTGGTCAAGGACTAGCAAGGGTCCAGGACTAGCAGTGGTCCAGAACTAGGAGTTGTCCAAGATTTGCAGTGGTCCAGGACTAGCAGGGTCCAGGACTATGGGTGGCCAGAGACTAGCAGGGGTCTACGACTAGCAGTAGTCCAGGACAAGGAGTGATCCAGGACTTGCAGTGGTCCAGGACCAGCAGGGGTCCAGGACTAGCAGTGGTCTAGGACTAGCAGTGGTCCAGGACTAGCAGTGGTCTAGGACTAGCAGTGGTCCAGGACTAGCAGTGGTCCAGGACTAGCAATGATCCAGCACTAGCAGTGGTCCAGGACTATCAGTGGTCCAGGACTAGTAGTAGTCCAGGACTAGAAGTGGTTCAGGACTAGCAGTGGTTCAGGACTAAATGTTGTCCTGGACTACCAGTGGTCCAGGACTAGGAGTAGTCCAGGACAAGGAGTGATCCAGGACTTGCAGTGGTCCAGGACCAGCAGGGGTCCAGGACTAGCAGTGGTCAAGAACTAGCAGTGGTCCAGGACTAACAGTGGTCCAGGACTAGCAGTGGTCCAGGACTAGGGGTGGTCCAAGACTAGCAGTGGTCCAGGACTAGAGGTGGTCCAGGACTAGCAGTGGTCCAGGACTAGCAGGGGTCAAATACTAGGGGTGGTCCAGGACAAGCAGGGGTCTAGGACTAGCAATAGTCCAGGACTAGGAGTGATCCAGGACTTGCAGTGGTCCAGGACTAGCAGAGGTAAAGGGCTAGGGGTAGTCCCGGACTAGGGTTGGTCTAGGTCTAGCAGTAGTCTAGGACTAGCAGTGTTCCAGGTCTAGCAGTAGTCCACGACTAGCAGTGGTCAAGGACTAGCAGTAGTCCAAGACAAGCAGTGGTCCAGGACTATCAGTGATCCAGGACTAGCAGTGGTCCAGGACTAGCAGTGGTCCAGGACTAGCAGTAGTCCAGGACTAGTAGTGGTTCAGGACTAGCAGTGGTTCGGGACTAAAGGTCGTCCAGGACTACCAGTGATCCAGGATTAGGAGTAGTCCAGGACTAGCAGTGGTCCAGGACTAGCAGTGGTCAAGGACTAGCAGTGGTCAAGGACTAGTAGTGGTCCAGGACTAGGAGTGGTCTAGGACTAGCAGTGGTCCAGGACTAGGGTTGGTCCAGGCCTAGCAGTGGTCCAGGACTAGCATTGGTCCAGGACTAGCAGTGGTCCAGGACTAGCAATGGTCCAGGACTATAGTTGTTCCAGGACTAGGAGTGGTCTAGAACTAGCAGTGTTCCAGGACTGGGAGTGGTCCAGGACTAGCAGTGTTTCAGGACTAGCAGTTCTCCAGGACTAGCTGTGGTTTAGGACTTGGAGTGGTCCAGGACAAGCAGGGCTCATGGACTACGGGTGGTCCACGACTAGGCGTGGTCCAGGACTAAGGGTGGTCCAGGACTAGCAATGGTCCAGGACATGCTGTGATGCAGGACGAGAAGTGGACCAAGACTAGCAATGCTCCAGCACTAGGAGTGGTCCAGAACTAGGAGTGATCCAGGACTTGCAGTGGTCCAGGACTAGCAGGGATCAAGGACTAGGGGTAGTCCAGGACTAGGGGTAGTCCAGGACTAGGGGTAGTCCAGGACTAGGGTTGGTCCAGGTCTAGCAGTAGTCCAGGACTAGCAGTGGTCCAGGTCTAGCAGTGGTCCATGACTAGCAGTGGTCAAGGACGAGCAGTAGTCCAGGACTAGCAGTGATCCCGCACTAGCAGTGGTCCAGGACTAGTAGTGGTCTAGGACTAGCAGTGGTCCAGGACTAGCAGTGGTCAAGGACTAGCAGTGGTCCACGACTAGAGGTGGTACAGTACTACCAATGGTCCAGGACTAGCAGTGGTCCAGAACTAGCAGTTGTCCAGGACTAGCAGTGGTTTAGGACTAGCAGTGGTCCAGGACTAGCAGTGGTCCAGGACGAGCAGTGGTCCAGGACTAGCAGGGGTCAAGGACTAGGGGTAGTCCAGGACTAGGGTTGTCCAGGTCTAGCAGTAGTCCAAGTCTAACAGTAGTCCAGGACTTGGAGTGGTCCAAGACTTGCAGTGGTCCAGGATTAGCTGGGGTCCGGGACTAGAGTCAGTCCAGGACTATTGTTGGTTCAGGTCTAGCAGAAGTCCAGGATTATCACTGGTCCACGACTAGCAGTGGTCAAGGACTAGCAGTAGTCCAGGACTAGCAGTGATCCAGGACTAGCAGTGATCCAGGACTAGCAGTGGTCCAGGACTAGCAGTGGTCCAGGACTAGCAGTAGTCCAGGACTAGAAGTGGTTCAGGACTAGCAGTGGTCAAGAACTAGCAGTGGTCCAGGACAAACAGTGGTCCAGGACTAGCAGTGGTCCAGGACTAGGGGTGGTCCAAGACTTGCAATGGTCCAGGACTAGGGGTGGTCCAAGACTAACAGTGGTCCAGGACCAGCAGGGGTCAAATACTAGGGGTGGTCCAGAACAAGCAGGGGTCCAGGATTAGCAGTGGTCCATGACTAGGAGTAGTCCACGACTTGCAGTGGTGCAGGACTAGCAGGGTCCAGGAATAGGGTGGTCCGGGACTAACATGGGTCCCGGACTATGGGTGGTCCAGGACTAGGGTTGGTCCAGGACTAGGGGTGGTCCTGGACTAGGGTTGGTCCAGGACTAGCATTGGTCAAGGTCTATCAGTGGTCCAGGACTAGCAGTGGTCCAGGACTAGTAGTAGTCCAGGACTAGCAGTGGTCCAGGACTAAGAGTGATCCAGGACCAGCAGTGGTCCAGGACTAGCAGTGGTCCAGGACTAGCAGTAGTCTAGGAATAGCATTTTTTCAGGAATAGCAGTGGTTCAGGACTAAAGGTCGTCCAGGACTAGGGGTGGTCCAGGACTAGCAGTAGTCTAGGACTAGCATTAGTTCTGGAATAGCAGTGGTTCAGGACTAAAGGTCGTCCAGGACTTCGGGTGGTCCAGGACTACCAGGGATCCAGGACTAGAAGTGGTCCAGAACTAGCAGTGGTCCAGGACTAGCTGTGGTGTAGGACTATCAGTGGTCCAGAACTACCAGCGGTCCAGGACTAGCAGTGGTCCAGGACTTGCAGGGGTCCAGGACTAGGGGTTGTCCAGGACTAGGCCTGGTCCAGGACTAGCATTGGTCCAGGTCTATCCGTGGTCCTCGACTAGCAGTGGTCCAGGACTAGTAGTAGTCCAGGACTAGCAGTGGTAAAGGACTAAGAGTGATCCAGGACTAGCAGTGGTAAAGGACTAAGAGTGATCCAGGACTAGCAGTGGTCCAGGACTAGCAGGGTTCCGGAATAGCAGAAGTCTAGGACTAGTATTGGTTCAGAACTAGCAGTGGTTCAGGACTAAAAGTCGTCCAGGATTAGCAGTGGTCCAGTACTAGCAGTGGTCCAGGACTAGCAGTGGTTCAGAACTAGCAGTGGTCCAGGACTAGCTGTGGTCCAGGACAATAAATGGTCGACGACTAAGGGTGGTCCAGGACTGGCAGTGGTCCAGGACTAGGGTTGGTCCAGGACTAGCAGTGGTCCAGGACTAGCAGTCGTCCAGGACTAGCAGTGGTCCAGAACTAGGATTAGTCCAGGACTACGAGTGGTCCAGGACAAGCAGTGGTCCAGGACTAGCAGTGGTCCAGGATTAGCAGTGGTCCAGGGCTAGCAGTGGTCCAGGATTAGCAGTGGTCTAGTACTAGCAGTGGTTCAGGACTAGGAGTGGTCAAGAACTAACCGGGCTCCAGAACTAGGGGTGGTCCAGGACTAGCGGTGGTCCAGGACTAACAGTGGTCCAGGACTAGCAGTGGTCCAGGACAAGCTGTGGTGCAGGAAGAGGAGTGGACCAGGACTAGCAATGATCCAGGACTAACCGGGCTCCAGAACTAGGGGTGGTCCAGGACTACCATTGGTCCAGGACTAGGAATGATCCAAGACTTGCAGTGGTCCAGGATTAGCTGGGGTCAAGGACTAGAGGCAGTCCAGGACTAGGGTTGGTCCAGGTCTAGCAGTAGTCCAAGATTAGCAGTGGTCCACGACTAGCAGTGGTCAAGGACTAGCAGTAGTCCAGGACTAGCAGTGGTCCAGGACTAGCAGTGATCCAGCACTTGCTGTGGTCCAGGAACATCAGTGGTTCAGGACTAAATGTTGTCCAGGACTACCAGTGGTCCAGGACTAGGGGTGGTCCAGGACTAGCAGTGGTCAAGAACTAGCAGTGGTCCAGGACTAACGGTGGTCCAGGACTAGCAGTGGTCCAGGACTAGGGGTGGTCCAAGACTATCAGTGGTCCAGGACTAGGGGTGGTCCAGGACTAGGGGTGGTCCAGGACTATCAGTGGTCCAGGACTAGCAGGGGTCACATATTAGGGGTGGTCCAGGACAAAGAGGGGTCCAGGATTAGCAGTGGTCCAGGACTAGGAGTGGTCCACGACTTGCAGTGGTGCAGGACCAGCAGGGTCCAGGAATAGGGTGGTCCGGGACTAACAGGGGTCCAGGAATAGCAGTAGTCCAGGACTAGGATTGGTCCAGAACTTGCAGTGGTCCACGACTAGCAGGGGTCCCGGATTATGGGTTGTCCAGGACTAGGGTTGGTCCAGGACTAGGGGTGGTCCAGGATTAGGGTTGGTCCAGGACTAGCATTGGTCAAGGTCTATCAGTGGTCCAGGACTAGCAGTGGTCCAGGACTAGTAGTAGTCCAGGACTAGCAGTGGTCCAGGACTAAGAGTGATCCAGGACTAACAGTGGTCCAGGACTAGCAGAGGTCCAGGACTAGCAGTAGTCTAGGACTAGCATTAGTTCAGGAATAGCAGTGGTTCAGGACTAAAGGTCGTCCAGGACTAGGGGTGGTCCAGGACTAGCAGTAGTCTAGGACTAGCATTGGTTCAGGAATATCGGTGGTTCAGGACTAAAAGGTCGTCCAGGACTTGGGGTGGTCCAGGACTAGCAGTGGTCCAGGACTATCAGTGGTCCAGAACTAGCAGTGGTCCAGGACTAGCTGTGGTGTAGGACTATCAGTAGTCCAAGACTACCAGTGGTCCAGGACTAGCAGTGGTGCAGGACTAGCAGGTTACAGGACTATGGGTGGTCCAGGACTAACTGGGGTCCAGGACTAGCAGTAGTCCAGGACTAGGAGTGGTTCAGGACTTGCAGTTGTCCAGGTCTATCAGTGGTCCACGACTAGCAGTGGTCCAGGACTAGTAGTAGTCCAGGACTAGCAGTGGTCCAGGACTAAGAGTGATCCAGGACTAGCAGTGGTCCAGGACTAGCAGGGTCCCGGACTAGCAGTAGTCTAGGACTAGTATTGGTTCAGAACTAGCAGTGGTTCAGGACTAAAAGTCGTCCAGGACTAGCAGTGGTCCTGGACTAGCAGTGGTCCAGGACTATCAGTGGTCCAGAACTAGCAGTGGTCCAGAACTATCTGTGGTCCAGGACTAGAAGTGGTCGACGACTAAGGGTGGTCCAGGACTGGCAGTTATCTAGGACTAGGGTTGGTCCAGGACTAGCAGTGGTCCAGGACTAGCAGTGGTCCAGGACTAGGATTAGTCCAGGACTAGGAGTGGTCCAGGACAAGCAGTGGTCCAGGACTAGGGATGGTCCAGGACAAGGAGTGGTCCAGGACTAGCAGTGGTCCTGGATTAGCAGTGGTCCAGGACTAGGAGTGGTCCAGGATTAGCAGTGGTCCGGGAGTAGCAGTGGTGCAGGACGAGGAGTGGACCAGGACTATCAATGGCCCAGGACTAACCAGGCTACAGAACTAGGGGTGGTCCAGGACTACCATTGGTCCAGGACTTGGAGTGATCCAAGACTTGCAGTGGTCCAGGACTAGCAGTGGTCCAGGACTAGGAGTGGTTCAGGACTAGCAGGGCTCCAGAACTATGGGTGCTCCAGGACTAGGGGTGGTCCAGGACTAGGGGTGGTCCAGGACTAGCAGTGGTCCAGGACTAGCTGTGGTGCAGGACGAGACGTGGACCAGGACTAGCAATGGTCCAGGACTAGGAGTGGTCCTGGACTAGGAGTGGTCCAAGATTGGCAACGGTCCAGGACTAGCAGTGGTCCAGGAATAGGGTTGATCCAATACTAGCAGTGGTCAAGGACTGCGGGTTGTCCAGGACTAGCAGTGGTACAGGACGAGGAGTGGACCAGGACTAGCAGTGGTCCAGGACTAGCAGTGGTCCAGGACTAAAGTTGGTCCAGGAATAGCAGTGGTCCAGGACTAGCAGGGCTCCAGGACTAGGAGTGGTCCAAGACTAGCAGTGGTCCAGGACTAGCAGTGGTCCAGGACTAGGAGTGGTTCAGGACAAGCAGGGCTCCAGAACTATGGGTGCTCCAGGACTAGGGGTGGTCCAGGACTAGGGGTGGTCCAGGACTAGCAGTGGTCCTGGACTAGCTGTGGTGCAGGACGAGACGTGGACCAGGACTAGCAATGGTCCAGGACTAGGAGTGGTCCTGGACTATGAGTGGTCCAGGATTGGCAACGGTCCAGGACTAGGAGTGGTCCAGGACTAGGGTTGATCCAATTCTAGCAATGGTCCAGGACTAGGGGTGGTCCAAGACTAACAGTGGTCCAGGACCAGCAGGGGTCAAATACTAGGGGTGGTCCAGAACAAGCAGGGGTCCAGGATTAGCAGTGGTCCATGACTAGGAGTAGTCCACGACTTGCAGTGGTGCAGGACTAGCAGGGTCCAGGAATAGGGTGGTCCGGGACTAACATGGGTCCCGGACTATGGGTGGTCCAGGAGTAGGGTTGGTCCAGGACTAGGGGTGGTCCTGGACTAGGGTTGGTCCAGGACTAGCATTGGTCAAGGTCTATCAGTGGTCCAGGACTAGCAGTGGTCCAGGACTAGTAGTAGTCCAGGACTAGCAGTGGTCCAGGACTAAGAGTGATCCAGGACCAGCAGTGGTCCAGGACTAGCAGTGGTCCAGGACTAGCAGTAGTCTAGGAATAGCATTTTTTCAGGAATAGCAGTGGTTCAGGACTAAAGGTCGTCCAGGACTAGGGGTGGTCCAGGACTAGCAGTAGTCTAGGACTAGCATTAGTTCTGGAATAGCAGTGGTTCAGGACTAAAGGTCGTCCAGGACTTCGGGTGGTCCAGGACTACCAGGGGTCCAGGACTAGCAGTGGTCCAGAACTAGCAGTGGTCCAGGACTAGCTGTGGTGTAGGACTATCAGTGGTCCAGAACTACCAGCGGTCCAGGACTAGCAGTGGTCCAGGACTTGCAGGGGTCCAGGACTAGGGGTTGTCCAGGACTAGGGCTGGTCCAGGACTAGCATTGGTCCAGGTCTATCCGTGGTACTCGACTAGCAGTGGTCCAGGACTAGTAGTAGTCCAGGACTAGCATTGGTAAAGGACTAAGAGTGATCCAGGACTAGCAGTGGTAAAGGACTAAGAGTGATCCAGGACTAGCAGTGGTCCAGGACTAGCAGGGTTCCGGAATAGCAGAAGTCTAGGACTAGTATTGGTTCAGAACTAGCAGTGGTTCAGGACTAAAAGTCGTCCAGGATTAGCAGTGGTCCAGTACTAGCAGTGGTCCAGGACTATCAGTGGTTCAGATCTAGCAGTGGTCCAGGACTAGCTGTGGTCCAGGACAATAAGTGGTCGACGACTAAGGGTGGTCCAGGACTGGCAGTGGTCCAGGACTAGGGTTGGTCCAGGACTAGCAGTGGTCCAGGACTAGCAGTCGTCCAGGACTAGCAGTGGTCCAGAACTAGGATTAGTCCAGGACTACGAGTGGTCCAGGACAAGCAGTGGTCCAGGACTAGCAGTGGTCCAGGATTAGCAGTGGTCCAGGGCTAGCAGTGGTCCAGGATTAGCAGTGGTCTAGTACTAGCAGTGGTTCAGGACTAGGAGTGGTCAAGAACTAACCGGGCTCCAGAACTAGGGGTGGTCCAGGACTAGCGGTGGTCCAGGACTAGCAGTGGTCCAGGACTAGTAGTAGTCCAGGACTAGCAGTGGTCCAGGACTAAGAGTGATCCAGGACTAACAGTGGTCCAGGACTAGCATAGGTCCAGGACTTGCAGTAGTCTAGGACTAGCATTAGTTCAGGAATGGCAGTGGTTCAGGACTAAAGGTCGTCCAGGACTAGGGGTGGTCCAGGACTAGCAGTAGTCTAGGACTAGCATTGGTTCAGGAATATCAGTGGTTCAGGACTAAAAGGTCGTCCAGGACTTGGGGTGGTCCAGGACTAGCAGTGGTCCAGGACTATCAGTGGTCCAGAACTAGCAGTGGTCCAGGACTAGCTGTGGTGTAGGACTATCAGTAGTCCAAGACTACCTGTGGTCCAGGACTAGCAGTGGTGCAGGACTAGCAGGTTCCAGGACTATGGGTGGTCCAGGACTAACAGGGGTCCAGGACTAGCAGTAGTCCAGGACTAGGAGTGGTTCAGGACTTGCAGTTGTCCAGGTCTATCAGTGGTCCACGACTAGCAGTGGTCCAGGACTAGTAGTAGTCCAGGACTAGCAGTGGTCCAGGACTAAGAGTGATCCAGGACTAGCAGTGGTCCAGGACTAGCAGGGTCCCGGACTAGCAGTAGTCTAGGACTAGTATTGGTTCAGAACTAGCAGTGGTTCAGGACTAAAAGTCGTCCAGGACTAGCAGTGGTCCTGGACTAGCAGTGGTCCAGGACTATCAGTGGTCCAGAACTAGCAGTGGTCCAGAACTATCTGTGGTCCTGGACTAGAAGTGGTCGACGACTAAGGGTGGTCCAGGACTGGCAGTTGTCCCGGACTAGGGTTGGTCCAGGACTAGCAGTGGTCCAGGACTAGTAGTCGTCCAGGACTAGCAGTGGTCCACGACTAGGATTAGTCCAGGACTAGGAGTGGTCCAGGCCAAGCAGTGGTCCAGGACTAGGGATGGTCCAGGACAAGGAGTGGTCCAGGACTAGCAGTGGTCCAGGATTAGCAGTGGTCCAGGACTAGGAGTGGTCCAGGATTAGCAGTGGTCCGGGAGTAGCAGTGGTTCAGGACTAGGAGTGGTCAAGAACTAACCGGGCTCCAGAACTAAGGGTGGTCCAGGACTAGCGGTTGTCCAGGACTAACAGTGGTCCAGGACTAGCAGTGGTCCAGAACTAGCTGTGGTGCAGGACGAGGAGTGGACCAGGACTAGCAATGGCCCAGGACTAACCAGGCTCCAGAACTAGGGGTGGTCCAGGACTACCATTGGTCCAGGACTTGGAGTGGTCCAAGACTTGCAGTGGTCCAGGACTAGCAGTGGTCCAGGACTAGGAGTGGTTCAGGACTAGCAGGGCTCCAGAACTATGGGTGCTCCAGGACTAGGGGTGGTCCAGGACTAGGGGTGGTCCAGGACTAGCAGTGGTCCAGGACTAGCTGTGGTGCAGGACGAGACGTGGACCAGGACTAGCAATGGTCCAGGACTAGGAGTGGTCCTGGACTAGGAGTGGTCCAGGATTGGCAACGGTCCAGGACTAGGAGTGGTCCAGGACTAGGGTTGATCCAATACTAGCAGTGGTCAAGGACTGCGGGTTGTCCAGGACTAGCAGTGGTACAGGACGAGGAGTGGACCAGGACTAGCAGTGGTCCAGGACTAGCAGTGGTCCAGGACTAAAGTTGGTCCAGGAATAGCAGTGGTCCAGGACTAGCAGGGCTCCAGGACTAGGAGTGGTCCAAGACTAGCAGTGGTCCAGGACTAGCAATGGTCCAGGACTAGGAGTGGTTCAGGACTAGCAGGGCTCCAGAACTATGGGTGCTCCAGGACTAGGGGTGGTCCAGGACTAGGGGTGGTCCAGGACTAGCAGTGGTCCAGGACTAGCTATGGTGCAGGACGAGACGTGGACCAGGACTAGCAATGGTCCAGGACTAGGAGTGGTCCTGGGCTATGAGTGGTCCAGGATTGGCAACGGTCCAGGACTAGGAGTGGTCCAGGACTAGGGTTGATCCAATACTAGCAGTGGTCAAGGACTGCGGGTTGTCCAGGACTAGCAGTGGTACAGGACGAGGAGTGGACCAGGACTAGCAGTGGTCCAGGACTAGCAGTGGTCCAGGACTAAAGTTGGTCCAGGAATAGCAGTGGTCCAGGACTAGCAGGGCTCCAGGACTAGGAGTGGTCCAAGACTAGCAGTGGTCCAGGACTAGCAGTGGTCCAGGACTAGGAGTGGTTCAGGACTAGCAGGGCTCCAGAACTATGGGTGCTCCAGGACTAGGGGTGGTCCAGGACTAGGGGTGGTCCAGGACTAGCAGTGGTCCAGGACTAGCTCTGGTGCAGGACGAGACGTGGACCAGGACTAGCAATGGTCCAGGACTAGGAGTGGTCCTGGACTATGAGTGGTCCAGGATTGGCAACGGTCCAGGACTAGGAGTGGTCCAGGACTAGGGTTGATCCAATACTAGCAGTGGTCTAGGATTGCGGGTTGTCCAGGACTAGCAGTGGTACAGGACGAGGAGTGGACCAGGACTAGCAGTGGTCCAGGACTAGCAGTGGTCCAGGACTAAAGTTGGTCCAGGAATAGCAGTGGTCCAGGACTAGCAGGGCTCCAGCACTAGGGGTTGTCCTGGACTAGCAGTGGTACAGGACGAGGAGTGGACCAGGACTAGGAGTGATCCAGGATTAGCAGTGGTCCAGGACTAGCAATGGTCCAGGACTGGGAGTGGTCCAGGACGAGCAGTGGTCCATGTTACGAACCAAAATTCCTCGTCCGAGCATGAAGCCATGAAGTTAGCGCCATCTGTGAGTCGGCTGCCGAAAACCCCACACCATGGACAACGCCATCTAGTGAGGACGGGAGATGCCGGCAATTAGTGCTGGATGCCTGTCCTAGTCAGCTCATAACGTAGCCGCTGCTGACCTCTGGTGTGGTGGCGCTTAGACAGTGAACGCCATCTCTGGAGCAAATAGGGGGACGTTTCTGTCTAAGCTAGTAAGTTATGTTTCCTAGTGGCCCCAGGTGGTATCCCCAGTACTAATGACGTATAGTCGACCTGTGATTGCTGTATTGGACGATGGACCAGGCAACCCAAGGCAGCCAAGGTCTCTTCACCAGTCTGCCGAAGAAGATGTGAGCCACCCCTGGACGAACTCTGTTGAGAGTAATATCCTGCCTGAGGAGTGGCAGTGTTGGGAATCGCCTTATCCGGGGTTGGCTGGTGGAGGAGACCACCCACTGGGGTGCTGTATGAGGAGAGTGACCAGCGAGCCACACGAGGCTCCTGGCTAGGGCACGCAACCCTAAGTATCGGTCGTGGAGTGGCCTACACAGCGGAGCTGATCGGTACCTGCCAGCTACAGGCTGGATTGTGGTTGAAGGCCTCCACAACGAAGCACCCAGTGGGACTTTGATTTGGCTGGCCTGTGGCCAGGGTAGATTCGTCGTAGAGTTATCGTGGATGTATCGTGAACCACGGAAGCAGAGACCAGGGCTACCTAGAAGAAGCATCGCGGAGTGTTGAGCGTCTTCAGAGAGGGAGACCTCATGGTACATTGTGTAGTTATAATTCCCTTTTATGACTTTAAATTACGGCGGTGGAAATATATATCGGAAAATTGAACTATTTGTATCCCTCCCCCTTTAGTTTTACTTGCGTTACGGAACACACCCCTTGAAAGCCTCTACTAACTTGGGGCCGGATTCCCAAATTCTACTACCATCAGAGAAGAACCCGGTTGCGTCCCAGTAGGGGCGTAACAGTCCAGGACTAGGGGTGGTCCAGGACAAGCAGTGGTCCAGGACTAGCAGTGGTCCAGCACTAGCAGTGGTCCAGGACTAGCAGTGGTCCAGGACTAGCAATGGTCCAGGACTTGCAATGGTCCAGGACTAGCAGTGGTCCAGGACTAGTAGTGGTAAAGGACTAGCAGTGGTCCAGGACTAGCAATTGCTCAAGACTAAAGGTCGTCCAGGATTAGCAGTGGTTCTGGACTAAAGGTCGTCCAGGACTAGCAGTGGTCCAGAACAAGCAGTGGTCCAGGACTAGCAGTGGTCCACGACTAGTAGTGGTCCATGACTAAGTGTGGTCCAGGACTAGCAGTGTTCCAGGACTAGGGTTGGTCCAGGACTAGCAGTGGTCCAGGACTAGCAGTCGTCCAGGACAAGCAGTGGTCCAGGAATAGGGTAGGTCCAGGACAAGGAGTGGTCCAGGACTAGGAGTGGTCAAGGACTAGGAGTGGTCCAAGACTAGCAGTGGTCCAGGACTAGCAGTGGTCCAGGACTAGCAGTGGTCCAGGACTAGGAGTGATTCAGGACTAGCAGGGCTCCATAACTAGGGGTGCTCCAGGACTATGGGTGGTCCAGGACTAGGGGTGGTCCAGGACAAGCAGTGGTCCAGGACTAGCTGTGGTGCAGGACGAGCAGTGGACCAGGACTAGCAATGGTTCAGGACTAGGAGTGGTCCAGGACTAGAGTTGATCCAATACTAGCAGTGGTCCAGGACTGGGGGTGGTCCAGGACTAGCAGTGGTCCAGGACGAGGAGTGGACCAGGACTAACAGTGGTCCAGGACTAGGGGTGGTCCAGGACTAGCAGGGCTCAAGGACTAGGGGTTGTCCAGGACGAGGAGTGGACCGGGATTGCAATGGTCCAGGACGAGTAGTGGTGCAGGACTAGAAGACGTCCAAGATTAGGGGGGGGGTGCAGTACTAGCAGTGGTCCAAGACTAGTAATGATCCAGGACTAGGAGTGATCCAGGCCTAGCAGTGGTCCAGGACTAGCAATGTTCCATGACTAGGAGTTGTCCAGGAGTAGCAGTGGTCCAGTACTATGCGTGGTCCAGGACTAGCAGTGGTCCAGGACAAGCAGTGGTCCAGGACTAGCAGTGGTCCAGGAATATCAGTGGTCCAGGACTAGAAATGATCCAGGACTAGCAATGGTCCAGGACTAGCAGTGGTCCAGTACTAGCAGTGGTCCAGGACTAGCAGTGGTCCAGGACTAACAGTGGTCCAGGACTAGCAGTGGTCCAGAACTAGCTGTGGTATGGGACTAGTAGTGGTCGAGGACTAAGGGTGGTCCAAGACTGGCAGTAGTCCAGGACTAGGGTTGGTCCAAGACTAGAAGTGGTCAAGGACTAGCAGTCGTCCTGGACTAGCAGTGGTCCAGGACTAAGGTTATTCCAGGACTAGGAGTGGTCCAGGACAAGGAGTGGTCCAGGACTAGCAGTGGTTCAGGACTAGGAGTGGTCCAGGTCTAGCAGTGGTCTAGGACTAACAGTGGTCCAGGACTAGCAAGTGGTCAAGGAGGAGTGGACCTGGACTAGCAGTGGTCCAGGACTAGCAATGGTCCAGGACTAGCAGTGGTCCAGGACTAGCTGTGGTGCAGGACGAGGAGTGGACCAGGACTAGCAATGGTCCAGGACAAGGAGTGGTCCAGGACTAGCAACGGTTTAAGACTAGGAGTGGTCCAGGACTCGAGTTGATCTAATACTAGCAGTGGTCCAGGACTGGAGGTGGTCCAGGACTAGCAGTGGTCCTGGACGAGGAGTGGACCAGGACTAACAGTGGTCCAGGACTATCTGTGGGCTAGGACTAGCAATGGTCCAGGACTAGCGGTGGTCCAGGACTAGGGGTCGTCCAGGACTAGCAGTGGTCCAGGACTAGGGGAGGTCCAGGACTAGCAGGGCTCAAGGACTAGGGGTTGTCCAGGACTAGCAGTGGTCCATGACGAGGAGTGGACCGGGATTGCAATGGTCCAGGACGAGTAGTGGTGCAGGACTAGAAGAGGTCCAAGATTAGGGGGGGGTCCAGTACTAGCAGTGGTCCAAGACTAGTAATGATCCAGGACTAGGAGTGCTCCAGGATTAGCAGTGGTTCAGGACTAGCAATGGTCTAGGACTAGCAGTGGTCCAGGACGTTGGGTGATCCAGGGCAAGCAGTGGTCCAGGACTAGCGGTGGTCCAGGACTATGGGTTGTCCAGGACTAGCAGTTGTCCAAGTCTAGCAGTGGTCCAGGACTAGCAGTGGTCCAGGACTACGGGTAGTCCAGGACTAGCAGTGGTCGAAGACTAGCAGGGGTCAAGGACTAGGGGATGTCCTGGACAAGCAGGGATCCAAGATTAGCAGTGGTCCAGGACTAGCAGGGTCCAGGACTAGCGGTGGTCCGGGACTAGCAGAGGTCCAAGACTAGCAGTAGTCCAGGACATGGAGTGGTCCAGGACTTGCAGTGGTCCAGGACTAGGGTTGGTCCAGGTCTAGCCATGGTCCAGGACTAGCAGTGGTCCAGAACAAGCAATAGTCCAGGAATAGCAGTGGTCCAGGACTAGCAGTGGTCCAGGACTAGTAGTAGTCCAATACTATCAGTGGTTCAGGACTAAAGGTCGTCTAGGACTAGCAGTCGTCCAGGACTAGCAGTGGTCCAGGATTAGCAGGGGTCCAGAACTAGCAACGGTCCACGACTAGTAGTGGTCAAGGACTAAGGGTGGTCCAGGGGCAGCAGTGGTCCTGGACTAGGGTTGGTCCAGGACTAGCAGTGGTCCAGGACTAGCAGTCATCCAGGACTAGCAGTGGTCCAGAACTAGGGTTAGTCCAGGACTAGGAGTGGTCCAGGACTAGCAGTGGTCCAGGACTAGGGTTAGTCTTGGACAAGGAGTGGTCCAGGACTAGCAGTAGTCCAGGACTAACAGTGTTCCAGGTCTAGCAGTGGTCTACGACTAGCAGTGGTCAAAGACTAGCAGTAGTCCAGAAATAGCAGTGGTCCAGGACTAGCAGTAATCCAGGACTAGCAGTGGTCCAAGACTAGCTGTGGTCCAGGACTAGCAGTAGTCCAGGACTAGTAGTGGTTTAGGACTAGCAGTGGTTCAGAACTAAAGGTCGTCCAGGACTACCAGTGATCCAGGATTAGGAGTAGTCCAGGACTAGCAGTGGTCCTGAGCTAGCAGTGGTCCAGGACTAGCAGTGGTCAAGGACTAGTAGTGGTCCAGGAATAGGAGTGGTCTAGGACTAGCAGTGGTCCAGGACTAGGGTTGGTCCAGACCTAGCAGTGGTCAAGGACTAGCATTGGTCCAGGACTAGCAGTGGTCCACAACTAGCAGTGGTCCAGGACTATAGTTGTTCCAGGACTAGGAGTGGTCCAGGACTAGCAGTGGTCCAGGACTAGGAGTGGTCCAGGACTTGCAGTGTTCCAGGACAAGCAGTTGTCCAGGACTAGCTGTGGTCCAGGACGAGGAGTTGTCCAGGACTAGCAGTGGTCCAGGACTAGTAGTGATCCAGGACTAGCAGTGATCCAGGACTAGCTGTGGTCCAGGACTAGCTGTTGTCCAAGACTAACGACTAACAGTGGTTCAGGACTATCAGTGGTGCAGGACTATCAGTGGTCCAGGACTAGCAGTGGACCAGGACTAGCAGTGGTCCAGGACTAGCAGTGGTCCAGAACTAGCAGTGGTCCAGGGCTAGTAGTGGTCCAGGACTAGCAGTGGACCAGGACTAACAATGAACCAGAACGAGCAGTGGTCCAAGACAAGCAGTGGTCTAGGACTAGCAGTGGTCCAGGACTAGTAGAGGTCCAGGACTAGCAGTGATCCAGGACTAGCAACGGCTAAGGACTAGCACTGGTGTAGTACTAGCAATGTTCCTGGACTAGCAAGGGCTCATGACTAGCAGGTTTCTAGGACTATCAGTGGTCCAGGACTAGGTGTGGTCCAGGAGTAGCAGTGGTCCAGGACTAGCAGTGGACCAGGACTAGCAGTAGTCCAGGAATAGCAGTTGTCCAGGACTAGCAGTGGTCCAGGACTAGCAGTTGTCCAGGACTATCAGTGGTCTAGGACTAGTAGTGGTCCAGGACGAGGAGTTGTCCAGGACTAGCAGTTGTCCAGGACTAGCAGTGGTCCAGGACTAGCAGTGGACCAGGACTAGCAGTGGTCCAGGACTAGCAGTTGTCCAGGACTATCAGTGGTCCAGGACTAGCAGTGGTCCAGGACGAGGAGTTGTCCAGGACTAGCAGTGGTCCAGGAGGAGTGGACCTGGACTAGCAGTGGTCCAGGACTAGCAATGGTCCAGGACGAGGAGTGATCCAAGACGATCAGTGGTCCAGGACTAGCAATGGTCCAGGACTAGAAGTAGTCTAGGACTAGCAGTGGTCTAGGACGTTGGGTGATCCAGGACAAGCAGTGGTCCAGGACTAGCGGTGGTCCAGGACTAGGAGTGGTCCAAGAATAGCAGTGGTCCAGGACTAAGGGTTGTCCAGGCCTAGCAGTTGTCCAGGTCTAGCAGTGGTCCAGGACTAGCAGTGTTCCAGGACTATGGGTGGTCCAGAACTAGCAATGGTCAAGGACTAACAGGGGTCAAGGACTAGGGGATGTCCTGGACAAGCAGGGGTCCAAGATTAGCAGTGGTCCAGGACTAGCAGGGTCCAGGACTAGCGGTGGTCCGGGACTAGCAGAGGTCCAAGACTAGCAGTAGTCCAGGACATGGAGTGGTCCAGGACTTGCAGTGGTCCAGGACAAGCAGGGGTCCAGCACTTGGGGTGGTCCAGGACTAGGGTTGGTCCAGGTCTAGCCGTGGTCCAGGACTAGCAGTGGTCCAGGTCTAGCATTGGTCCAGGACTAGCAGTGGTCCAGAACTAGCAGTAGTCCAGGAATAGCAGTGGTCCAGGACTAGGAGTGTTCCTGGACTAGCAGTGTTCCTGGACTAGCAGTGGTCCAGGACTAGGTGTAGTCCAATACTATCAGTGGTTCATGTCTAGCGGTGGTTCAGGACTAAAGGTCATCCAGGACTAGCAGTGGTCCAGGACTAGCAGTGGTCCAGGGTTAGCAGTGGTCCAGAACTAGCAGCGGTCCACGACTAGTAGTGGTCAAGGACTAAGTGTGGTCCAGGAGCAGCAGTGGTCCAGGACCAGGGTTGGTCCAGGACTAGCAGTGGTCTAGGACTAGCAGTGGTCCAGAACTAGGGTTAGTCCAGGACTAAGAGTGGTCCAGGACTAGCAGTGGTCCAGGACTAGGGTTGGTCTAGGACAAGGAGTGGTCCAGGACTAGCAGTGGTCCAGGACTAGGGGTGGTTCAGGACTACATGTGGTGCAGGACGAGGAGTGGACCAGAACTAGCAATGGTCCAGGACTAGGAGTGGTCCAGCACAAAGAGTGGTCTAGGACGAGCAACGGTCAAGGACAAGGAGTGGTTCAGGACTAGGGTGTATCCAATACTAGCTTTGGTCTAGGACTAGCAAGGGTCCAGGACTAGCAGTGGTCCAGAACTAGGAGTGGTCCTGGATTTGCAGTGGTCCAGGACTAGCAGGGTCCAGGACTACGGGTGGCCAAGGGCTAGCAGGGGTCCAGGACTAGCAGTAGTCCAGGACTAGGAGTGATCCAGTTCTTGCAGTGGTCCAGGACTAGCAGGGGTCAAGGACTAGGGGTAGTCCAGGACTAGGGGTCGTCCAGGACTAGGGGTAATCCAGGACTAGCAGTAATCCAGGACTAGCAGTGGTCCAAGACTAGCAGTGGTCCAGGACTAGCAGTAGTCCAGGACTAGTAGTGGTTCAGGACTAGCAGTGGTTCAGGACTAAAGGCCATCCAGGACTACCAGTGATCCAGGATTAGGAGTAGTCCGGGACTAGCAGTGGTCCAGGACTACCAGTGGTCAAGGACTAGTAGTGGTCCAGGAATAGGAGTGGTCTAGGACTAGCAGTGGTCCAGGACTAGGGTTGGTCCAGGACTAGCAGTGGTCCGGGACTAGCATTGGTCCATGACTAGCAGTGGTCTAGGACTAGCAGTGGTCCAGGACTATAGTTGTTCCAGGACTAGGAGTGGTCTAGGACAAGCAGTGGTCCAGGACTAGCAGTGTTAAAGGACAAGCAGTTGTCCAGGACTAGCTGTGGTCCAGGACTAGCTGTGGTCCAGGACGAGGAGTTGTCCAGGACTAGCAGTGGTCCAGGACTAGCAGTGATCCAGGACTAGCAGTGGTCCAGGACTAGCTGTGGTCCACGACTTGCTGTGGTCCAAGACTAATGACTAACAGTGGTCCAGGACTATCAGTGGTCCAGGACTAGCAGTGGTCCAGGACTATCAGTGGTGCAGGACTATCAGTGGTCCAGGACTAGCAGTGGACCAGGACTAGCAGTGGTCCAGGACTAGCAGTTGTCCAGGACTAGCAGTGGTCCAGGACTAGCAGTGGTCCAGAACTAGCAGTGGTCCAGGACTAGCAGTGGTCCAGAACTAGCAGTGGTCCAGGACTAGTAGTGGTCTAGGACTAGCATTGGACCAGGACTAACAGTGGACCAGAACGAGCAGTGGTCTAGGACTAGCAGTGGTCCAGGAATAGTAGAGGTCCAGTTTTAGCAGTGATCAAGGACTAGCAATGGCTCAGGACTAGCAGTTGTGTCTAGGACTATTAGTGGTCCAGGACTAGCTGTGGTCCAGGACTAGCAGTGGTTCAGGACTCGCAGTGGACCAGGACTAGCAATGGCTCAGGACTAGCAGTTGTGTCTAGGACTATTAGTGGTCCAGGACTAGCTGTGGTCCAGGAAAAGCAGTGGTTCAGGACTAGCAGTGGACCAGAACGAGCAGTGGTTCAGGACAAGCAGTGGTCTAGGACTAGCAGTAGTTCTGGACTAGTAGAGGTCCAGGACTAGCGGTGATCCAGGACTAGCAATGGCTAAGGACTAGCACTGGTGTAGTACTAGCAGTGTTCCTGGACTAGCAATGGCTCAGGACTACCAGGTGTCTAGGACTATCAGTGGTCCAGGACTAGTAGTGGTCCAGGACGAGGAGTTGTCCAGGACTAGCAGTTGTCCAGGACTAGCAGTGGTCCAGGACTATCAGAGGTCCAGGGCGAGGAGTTGTCCAGGACTAGCAGTGGTCCAGGACTAGCAGTGATCCAGGACTAGCAGTGGTCCAGGACTAGCTGTGGTCCACGACTTGCTGTGGTCCAAGACTAATGACTAACAGTGGTCCAGGACTAGCAGTGGTCAAGGACTGTCAGTGGTGCAGGACTATCAGTGGTCCAGGACTAGCAGTGGACCAGGAGTAGCAGTGGTCCAGGACTAGCAGTTGTCCAGGACTAGCAGTGGTCCAGGACTAGCAGTGGTCCAGAACTAGCAGTGGTCCAGGACTAGTAGTGGTCCAGGACTAGCATTGGACCAGGACTAACAGTGGACCAGAACGAGCAGTGGTCTAGGACTAGCAGTGGTCCAGGACTAGTAGAGGTCCAGTTTTAGCAGTGATCCAGGACTAGCAATGGCTCAGGACTAGCAGTTGTGTCTAGGACTCTTAGTGGTCCAGGACTAGCTGTGGTCCAGGACTAGCAGTGGTTCAGGACTAGCAGTGGACCAGGACTAGCAATGGCTCAGGACTAGCAGTTGTGTCTAGGACTATTAGTGGTCCAGGACTAGCTGTGGTTCAGCAAAAGCAGTGGTTCAGGACTAGCAGTGGACCAGAACGAGCAGTGGTCCAGGACAAGCAGTGGTCTAGGACTAGCAGTGGTTCTGGACTAGTAGAGGTCCAGGACTAGCGGTGATCCAGGACTAGCAATGGCTAAGGACTAGCACTGGTGTAGTACTAGCAGTGTTCCTGGACTAGCAATGGCTCAGGACTACCAGGTGTCTAGGACTATCAGTGGTCCAGGACTAGTAGTGGTCCAGGACGAGGAGTTGTCCAGGACTAGCAGTTGTCCAGGACTAGCAGTGGTCCAGCACTAGCAGTGGTCCAGGACTAGCAGTGATCCAGGACTAGTAGTGGTCCTGGACTAGCAGGGGACCAGGACTAACAGTGGACCAGAACGAGCAGTGGTCCAAGTTTAGCAGTTGTCCAGGACGAGGTGTGGACCAGGACAAGCAGTGGTCCAGGACTAGCAGTTGTCCAGGACTAGGAGTAGTCCAGGACTAACAGTGGTCCAGGACTAGCAGTGGTCCAGGACTAGCAGTGGTTCAGGACTAGCAGTGGTTCAGGTCTAGTGGTGGTCCAGGACTAGCAGTGGTCCAAGACGAGGAGTGGACCAGGACTAGCAGTGGTCCAGGACGAGAAGCTGTCCAGGACTAGCAGTGGACTAGGACTAGCAGTGGTCCAGGACTAGCAGTGGTCCAGGACTAGCAGTTGTTCAGGACGAGGAGTGGTACATGACTAGCAGTGGTCCAGGACAAGCAGTGGTCCAGGACTAGCAGTGGTGTTGTACTAGTAGTGGGCCAGGACTAGCAATAGTCCAGGACTAGCAGTGGCCCAGGACTATCAGTTGTCCAAGACTAGCAGTGGTCCAGGACTAGCAGTGGTCCAGGACTAGCAGTGGTCCAGGACTAGCAGTGACCCAGGACTAGCAGTGGTCCAGGACTAGCTGTGGTCCACGACTTGCTGTGGTCCAAGACTAATGACTAACAGTGGTCCAGGACTAGCAGTGGTCCAGGACTGTCAGTGGTGCAGGACTATCAGTGGTCCAGGACTAGCAGTGGGCCAGGAGTAGCAGTGGTCCAGGACTAGCAGTTGTCCAGGACTAGCAGTGGTCCAGGACTAGCAGTGGTCCAGAACTAGCAGTGGTCCAGGACTAGTAGTGGTCCAGGACTAGCATTGGACCAGGACTAACAGTGGACCAGAACGAGCAGTGGTCTAGGACTAGCAGTGGTCCAGGACTAGTAGAGGTCCAGTTTTAGCAGTGATCCAGGACTAGCAATGGCTCAGGACTAGCAGTTGTGTCTAGGACTCTTAGTGGTCCAGGACTAGCTGTGGTCCAGGATTGCAGTGGTTCAGGACTAGCAGTGGACCAGGACTAGCAATGGCTCAGGACTAGCAGTTGTGTCTAGGACTATTAGTGGTCCAGGACTAGCTGTGGTTCAGCAAAAGCAGTGGTTCAGGACTAGCAGTGGACCAGAACGAGCAGTGGTCCAGGACAAGCAGTGGTCTAGGACTAGCAGTGGTTCTGGACTAGTAGAGGTCCAGGACTAGCGGTGATCCAGGACTAGCAATGGCTAAGGACTAGCACTGGTGTAGTACTAGCAGTGTTCCTGGACTAGCAATGGCTCAGGACTACCAGGTGTCTAGGACTATCAGTGGTCCAGGACTAGTAGTGGTCCAGGACGAGGAGTTGTCCAGGACTAGCAGTTGTCCAGGACTAGCAGTGGTCCAGCACTAGCAGTGGTCCAGGACTAGCAGTGATCCAGGACTAGTAGTGGTCCTGGACTAGCAGGGGACCAGGACTAACAGTGGACCAGAACGAGCAGTGGTCCAAGTTTAGCAGTTGTCCAGGACGAGGTGTGGACCAGGACAAGCAGTGGTCCAGGACTAGCAGTTGTCCAGGACTAGCAGTGGTCCAGGACTAGCAGTTGTTCAGGACGAGGAGTGGTACATGACTAGCAGTGGTCCAGGACAAGCAGTGGTCCAGGACTAGCAGTGGTGTTGTACTAGTAGTGGGCCAGGACTAGCAATAGTCCAGGACTAGCAGTGGCCCAGGACTATCAGTTGTCCAAGACTAGCAGTGGTCCAGGACTAGCAGTGGTCCAGGACTAGCAGTGGTCCAGGACGAGAAGCCGTCCAGGACTAGCAGTGGACTAGGACTAGCAGTGGTCCAGGACTAGCAGTGGTCCAGGACTATCAATTGTCCAAGACTAGCAGTGGTCCAGGACTAGCAGTGGTCCAGGACTCGCAGTGGTCCAGGACGAGAAGCCGTCCAGGACTAGCAGTGGACCAAGAATAGCAGTAGTCCAGAACTAGCAGTGGTCCAGGACGAGGAGTGGACCAGGAATAGTAGTGCTGCAGGACTAGCAGTGGTCCAGATCTAGCAGTGGTCTAGGTCTAGCTGTGGTCCAAGACTAGCAGTGGTCCAGGACGAGAAGCCGTCCAGGACTAGGGGCTGTCCAGGACTAGCAGTGGTCCAGGACTAGCAGTGGTCCAGGACTAGCAGTGATCCAGGACTAGCAGTGGTCCAGGACGAGGAGTGGGCCAGGAATAGTAGTGCTGCAGGACTAGCAGTAGTCCAGATTTAGCAATGGTCCAAGACGAGGAGTGGTCCAAGAATAGCAGTGCTCCAGGACTAGCAGTGGTCCAGGTCTAGCAGTGGTCCAGGACGAGGATGGTCCAGGACTAGCAGTGGTCCAGGACTAGCAGTGGACCAGGACAAGCAGTGGTCCAGGACTAGCAGTGGTCCAGGAATAGCAGTAATCCAGGACTAGCAGGGTCCAGGAGGAGGAGTTGTCCATGACTACCAGTGGTCTAGGACTAGCAGTGGTCCAGGACTGGCAGTGGTCCAGGACGAGGAGTTGTCCAGGACTAGCAGTGGTCCAGGACTAGCAGTGGTCCAGGACTAGTAGTGGTCCAGGACTAGCAGTGGTCCAGGACTATCAGTGGTCCTGGACTATCAGTGGTCCAGGACTATCAGTGGTCCAGGACTATCAGTGGTCCAGGACTATTAGTGGTCCAGGACTAGCAGTGGTCCAGGACTATCAGTGGTCCAGGACTATCAGTGGTCCAGGACTATCAGTGGTCCAGGACTATCAGTGGTCCAGGACTATTAGTGGTCCAGGACTATCAGTGGTCCAGGACTATTAGTGGTCCAGGACTAGCAGTGGTCCAGGACTATCAGTGGTCCAGGACTAGCAGTGGTCCAGGACAAGCAGTGGTCCAGGACTAGCTGTTATCCAGGACTAACTGTGGTCCAGGACTAGCTGTGGTCCGGGACTAGCAGTGGTTCAGGACTAGCAGTGGACCAGGACTAGCAATGGCTCAGGACTAGCAGTTGTGTCTAGGACTATTAGTGGTCCAGGACTAGCTGTGGTCCAGGAAAAGCAGTGGTTCAGGACTAGCAGTGGACCAGAACGAGCAGTGGTTCAGGACAAGCAGTGGTCTAGCACTAGCAGTAGTTCTGGACTAGTAGAGGTCCTGGACTAGCGGTGATCCAGGACTAGCAATGGCTAAGGACTAGCACTGGTGTAGTACTAGCAGTGTTCCTGGACTAGCAATGGCTCAGGACTACCAGGTGTCTAGGACTATCAGTGGTCCAGGACTAGTAGTGGTCCAGGACGAGGAGTTGTCCAGGACTAGCAGTTGTCCAGGACTAGCAGTGGTCCAGCACTAGCAGTGGTCCAGGACTAGCAGTGATCCAGGACTAGTAGAGGTCCTGGACTAGCAGTGGACCAGGACTAACAGTGGACCAGAACGAGCAGTGGTCCAAGTTTAGCAGTTGTCCAGGACGAGGTGTGGACCAGGACAAGCAGTGGTCCAGGACTAGCAGTTGTCCAGGACTAGGAGTGGTCCAGGACTAACAGTGGTCCAGGAATAGCAGTGGTCCAGGACTAGCAGTGGTTCAGGACTAGCAGTGGTCCAGGACTAGCAGTGGTCCAGGACTAGTAGTGGTCCAGGACTAGCAGTGGTCCAGGACTATCAGTGGTCCAGGACTATCAGTGGTCCAGGACTATCAGTGGTCCAGGACTATCAGTGGTCCAGGACTATTAGTGGTCCAGGACTAGCAGTGGTCCAGGACTATCAGTGGTCCAGGACTATCAGTGGTCCAGGACTATCAGTGGTCCAGGACTATCAGTGGTCCAGGACTATTAGTGGTCCAGGACTATCAGTGGTCCAGGACTATTAGTGGTCCAGGACTAGCAGTGGTCCAGGACTATCAGTGGTCCAGGACTAGCAGTGGTCCAGGACTAGCAGTGGTCCAGGACTAGCTGTGGTCCAGGACTAGCTGTGGTCCAGGACTAGCTGTGGTCCGGGACTAGCAGTGGTCCAGGACTAGCAGTGTCCGGGACTAGCAGTGGTCCAGGACTAGCAGTGGTCCGGGACTAGCAGTGGTCCAGGACTATCAGTGGTCCAGGACTAGCAGTGGTCCAGGACTAGCAGTGGTCCAGGACTAGCAGAGGTCCAGGACTAGCAGTGGTCCGGGACTAGCAGTGGTCCAGGACTAGCAGTGGTCCAGGACTAGCAGTGGTCCGGGACTAGCAGTGGTCCAGGACTAGCAGTGGTCCGGAACTAGCAGTGGTCCAGGACTAGCAGTGGTCCGGGACTAGCAGTTGTCCAGGACTAGCAGTGGTCCAGGACTAGCAGTGGTCCAGGACTAGCAGTGGTCCAGGACTAGCTGTGGTCCTGGACTAGCTGTGGTCCAGGACTAGCAGTGGTCCAGGGCTCACTAAGCACCTGCGGAACCTGTACATTCACCTCAGTCTTGGCTGAGAAGTCCGTATTTTCTAAACAGTTTACGAGACTGGAAACTCCTCAACCCCGAGGTTAGGTTATAAACAACCTCGTGGCTCAGAGCTCCTGAACTCTTTCATAAACACAAAGCCCTTATAATGTTGGAGAGATGTAGAGGTTCCGTCATTGATGACTCTTCCGTGCATGACGAATCCTAATATTGAATTTTAGCGATGTGGAAAATATTGAATTCAAAACCAGGTAAAAATTGGTCGATTGAATTAGGTTCGAAGTTTAAATAGCGTCGACTTCGGAGCCGCAGAAATTGGTTTGTAACGAACATATACAATCGGCGCCTGGGCGAAGCAGCGACAAAAGATTCAGATTTGAAATTGCAGCGGAAATGGGTTGGGAATTTAAATAGGATCGACTCCCAAGCCAAGCGGCGGAAATGGGTTGGGAATTACATCGTTGTCATCACGACAACTTTCCCCGCTTCGACTCCCGGCTCTTGAATTATGCATTTCCAGCCCAGGAGTCAAATTTTAGTGCAGAGAGAGAAGTGAAAAGTGGGACGGACAGAAGAGAGGTGAGACAGACAGAAGTGGGACAGACAGAAGAGAAATGGGACATATAGAAGAGAAATGGGAAAGACAGAAGATAAATGGGGGCAGTCATAAGAGAAGTGGAACAGGAAGTAGTGAAACAGACAAGAGAAAAATGTACCAGACAGGAAAGAAGTGGAACAGTTGGAAGAGAGAGAGAGACAAGTCCCAGACCCGTGGAAAGAGAAGAACCAGTACTGTCCCACTGGAGCCAGAGACATGAACCAGTACTGTCCCACTGGGGCCAGAGAGATGAACCAGTACTGTTTCACTGGAGCCAGAGACATGAACCAGTACTGTCTCACTGGAGCCAGAGACATGAACCAGTACTGTCACACTGGAGCCAGAGAGATGAACCAGTACTGTCCCACTGGAGCCAGAGACATGAACCAGTACTGTCCCACTGGGGCCAGAGAGATGAACCAGTACTGTCTCACTGGAGCCAGAGACATGAACCAGTACTGTCTCACTGGAGCCAGAGACATGAACCAGTACTGTCTCACTGGAGCCAGAGACATGAACCAGTACTGTCACACTGGAGCCAGAGAGATGAACCAGTACTGTCACACTGGAGCCGGAGACATGAACCAGTACTCCACGCTGGCTTAGCATGAACAACTTCCATCTTGAGGTTCCCTGGGTGTATGATGAACATAAGTTCTTGTTTGCGTCCCATGGAACAACAAAGGAAGCGACCGAAGCATAAGATCGCTTTGAGAGAGTCCTTTCACTGTTCCTTGGGTGTTGGTGTAGTATAAGTGTATCCTGCCCTGTTCCTTGGGTGTTGGTGTAGTATAGGTAGACCACTCTCCTAATACACTGCATTTTCTTACGGAATCAACTAAACTGCATTGACAATATAGGCTCACAATCTCCCTTGACAATATAGGCTTACAATCTCCCTTGACAATATAGATTTAACACCTCCCTTGACAATATATGCGTCACATCCTTGGCAGAATAGGCCTACAAAGTGTGAAAAATAAATGCTTCTAGGATGATCAAAACACATGAATAAGACTTTGCGTTTTATTTATTTACATAAAATAATTTCATATTATTGTGTCCAGAGAAGTTCAATATTTACATATATTTCAAGATATTTGTGTAAGAGTATCAGAGAGACAGAGAGAGATGTTGATTAGTAAACATTATTTATCCATTATATATATATATATATATATATATATATATATATATATATATATATATATATATATATATATATATATATATTTATATATATATATATATATATATATATATATATATATATATATATATATATAACTGAAAACTCACACCCCAGAAGTGACTCGAACCCATACTCCCACAACTGGTATGTACAGGGACGCCTTAATCCGCTTGACCATCACGACCGGACAATAAGGAAGTGATAGCCGAGGCTATTTGAACCACTTCCCCGCCGGCACTCGGATGGTAATCTTGGGCATAGCATTTTATCAAATCACCTCATTCTTTGGGGCACACGTGAGGAACACAAATGCAAACAAGCCTGAATGGTCCCCAGGACTATATACAACTGAAAACTCACACCCCAGAAGTGACTCGAACCCATACTCCCACAACTGGTATGTACAGGGACGCCTTAATCCGCTTGACCATCACGACCGGACAATAAGGAAGTGATAGCCGAGGCTATTTGAACCACTTCCCCGCCGGCACTCGGATGGTAATCTTGGGCATAGCATTTTATCAAATCACCTCATTCTTTGGGGCACACGTGAGGAACACAAATGCAAACAAGAATTAAGTCAAGCGGATTAAGGCGTCCCTGTACATACCAGTTGTGGGAGTATGGGTTCGAGTCACTTCTGGGGTGTGAGTTTTCAGTTGTATATAGTCCTGGGGACCATTCAGGCTTGTTTGCATTTGTGTTCCTCACGTGTGCCCCAAAGAATGAGGTGATTTGATAAAATGCTATGCCCAAGATTACCATCCGAGTGCCGGCGGGGAAGTGGTTCAAATAGCCTCGGCTATCACTTCCTTATTGTCCGGTCGTGATGGTCAAGCGGATTAAGGCGTCCCTGTACATACCAGTTGTGGGAGTATGGGTTCGAGTCACTTCTGGGGTGTGAGTTTTCAGTTGTATATAGTCCTGGGGACCATTCAGGCTTGTTTGCATATATATATATATATATATATATATATATATATATATATATATATATATATATACATATATAAGTATTAATTTTACATTAAAAGCACAAAGGAAAAAGTTACAAAATCGGCCGCCATAAACACAGTGTAAAATACAGTGAATTGTAGTGCCCCCGTGAGCCCCGGGCGTCGAGCTAAGCCCCGGGCGTCGAGCTAAGCCCCGGGCGTCGAGCTATGCCCCGGGCGTCGAGCTAAGCCCCGGGCGTCGAGCTATGCCCCGGGCGTCGAGCTAAGCCCCGGGCGTCGAGCTAAGCCCCGGGTGTGGAGTGAAAACACAACAAAGCCACACCCATGGGCGGGGGAACACCTGTTTATCTGACTTCATAAATTCCGAGGAGAAGCAGCATCCCAGACCATGAGGAGACTGGTCCATCTGTGGCCTCCCTCACACTCCTTACACTCACACTTACACTCACACTTACACTCACAGTCTTTGACAGGTATAAAAGGAAGTGAAACACTATATCTTAACCACAGTAACCACTTGTTTGGTGTGTGAGTACAGGAGCCTGGCGAGGTCGAGCCTGGCGAAGTCGAGCCTGGCGAGGTCGAGCCTGGCGAGGTCGAGCCTGGCCTCGGGCCGGGCTTGGGGAGTAGATGAACTCCCAAAACCCCATCAACCAGATATCAACCAGGAGGGAGCCGGCACAGGTTGTGGTGAGCGTGTGGTTGTCAGCGTCGCTGTCAACAAGGTTGCCGGTGTTCTATATGTCAGCAACAATGATGAGGGAGATGAGGAGGATGTGAGGGAGGGTGGCCTGGCATCGGGGCCCGCTGCCCCCCTCCAGTACCCTCGTGGCTGCAAGATCAGGGAGAACACATGTTAGTGGCTGTGTTGATGTGTAGGTACACTCCTGTGTTGATGTGTAGGTACACTCCTGTGTTGATGTGTAGGTACACTCCTGTGTTGATGTGTAGGTACACTCCTGTGTTGATGTGTAGGTACACTCCTGTGTTGGTGTGTAGGTGCCCTCATACACTCCTGTGTTGATGTGTAGGTACACTCATACACTCCTGTGTTGATGTGTGGGTACGCTCATACACTCCTGTGTTGATGTGTAGGTACGCTCATACACTCATGTGTTGATGTGTGGGTACACTCATACACTCCTGTGTTGGTGTGTAGGTACACTCCTGTGTTGATGTGTAGGTACGCTCATGTGTTGATGTGTAGGTACACTCCTGTGTTGATGTGTAGGTACACTCCTGTGTTGATGTGTAGGTACACTCCTGTGTTGATGTGTAGGTACACTCCTGTGTTGATGTGTAGGTACACTCCTGTGTTGATGTGTAGGTACACTCCTGTGTTGATGTGTAGGTACACTCCTGTGTTGATGTGTAGGTACACTCCTGTGTTGATGTGTAGGTACACTCCTGTGTTGATGTGTAGGTACACTCCTGTGTTGGTGTGTAGGTACACTACTGTGTTGATGTGTAGGTACACTCCTGTGTTGATGTGTAGGTACACTCCTGTGTTGATGTGTAGGTACACTCCTGTGTTGATGTGTAGGTACACTCCTGTGTTGATGTGTAGGTACACTCCTGTGTTGATGTGTAGGTACACTCCTGTGTTGATGTGTAGGTACACTCCTGTGTTGATGTGTAGGTACACTACTGTGTTTATGTGTAGGTACACTACTGTGTTGATGTGTAGGTACACTTCTGTGTTGATGTGTAGGTACACTCCTGTGTTGATGTGTAGGTACACTCCTGTGTTGATGTGTAGGTACACTCCTGTGTTGATGTGTAGGTACACTCCTGTGTTGATGTGTAGGTACACTCATGTGTTGATGTGTGGGTACACTCATGTGTTGATGTGTAGGTACGCTCATGTGTTGATGTGTAGGTACACTCCTGTGTTGATGTGTAGGTACACTCCTGTGTTGATGTGTAGGTACACTCCTGTGTTGATGTGTAGGTACACTCATGTGTTGATGTGTGGGTACACTCATGTGTTGATGTGTAGGTACGCTCATGTGTTGATGTGTAGGTACACTCCTGTGTTGATGTGTAGGTACACTCCTGTGTTGATGTGTAGGTACACTCATGTGTTGATGTGTAGGTACACTCCTGTGTTGATGTGTAGGTACACTCCTGTGTTGATGTGTAGGTACACTCCTGTGTTGATGTGTAGGTACACTCATGTGTTGATGTGTAGGTACACTCCTGTGTTGATGTGTAGGTACACTCCTGTGTTGATGTGTAGGTACACTCATGTGTTGATGTGTAGGTACGCTCATGTGTTGATGTGTAGGTACACTCCTGTGTTGGTGTGTAGGTACACTCCTGTGTTGATGTGTAGGTACACTCCTGTGTTGATGTGTAGGTACACTCCTGTGTTGATGTGTAGGTACACTCCTGTGTTGATGTGTAGGTACACTCCTGTGTTGATGTGTAGGTACACTCATGTGTTGATGTGTGGGTACACTCATGTGTTGATGTGTAGGTACGCTCATGTGTTGATGTGTAGGTACACTCCTGTGTTGATGTGTAGGTACCCTCCTGTGTTGATGTGTAGGTACACTCATGTGTTGATGTGTAGGTACACTCCTGTGTTGATGTGTAGGTACACTACTGTGTTGATGTGTAGGTACACTCATGTGTTGATGTGTAGGTACACTCCTGTGTTGATGTGTAGGTACACTCCTGTGTTGATGTGTAGGTACACTCATGTGTTGATGTGTAGGTACGCTCATGTGTTGATGTGTAGGTACACTCCTGTGTTGATGTGTAGGTACACTCCTGTGTTGATGTGTAGGTACACTCATGTGTTGATGTGTAGGTACACTCCTGTGTTGATGTGTAGGTACACTTCTGTGTTGGTGTGTAGGTACACTCCTGTGTTGATGTGTAGGTACACTCCTGTGTTGATGTGTAGGTACACTCCTGTGTTGATGTGTAGGTACACTCCTGTGTTGATGTGTAGGTACACTCCTGTGTTGATGTGTAGGTACACTCATGTGTTGATGTGTGGGTACACTCATGCACTCCTGTGTTGATGTGTAGGTACACTCATACACTACTGTGTTGATGTGTAGGTACGCTCATACACTCCTGTGTTGATGTGTAGGTACACTCCTGTGTTGATGTGTAGGTACACTCATGTGTTGATGTGTGGGTACACTCCTGTGTTGATGTGTAGGTACACTCCTGTGTTGATGTGTAGGTACACTCATGTGTTGATGTGTGGGTACACTCCTGTGTTGGTGTGTAGGTACACTCATGTGTTGATGTGTAGGTACCCTCATACACTCCTGTGTTGATGTGTAGGTACACTCATGTGTTGATGTGTGGGTACATTCCTGTGTTGGTGTGTAGGTACACTCATGTGTTGATGTGTAGGTACCCTCATACACTCCTGTGTTGATTAAGGTTGTTGATCCTGTGTTAAGGCGTCTTGTACATACCAGTTGCGTGGCTCCTGGGAGTATGGGTTCGAGTCACTTCTGGGGTGTGAGTTTTCAGTTGCATATTGTCCTGGGGACCATTCAGGCTTGTTCGCATTTGTGTTCCTCACGTGTGCCCCAAAGAATGAGGTGATTTGGTAAAATGCTATGCCCAAGATTACTATCCGAGTGCCGGCGGTGGGGTGGTTCATATAGCCTCGGCTATCACCTCATTATGTCCGGTCGTGATGGTCAAGTGGATTAAGGCGTCTTGTACATACCAGTTGCGTGGCTCCTGGGAGTATGGGTTCGAGTCACTTCTGGGGTGTGAGTTTTCAGTTGCATATTGTCCTGGGGACCATTCAGGCTTGTTCGCATCCTGTGTTGATGTGTAGGTACACTCATACA
Organism: Procambarus clarkii; assembly: GCF_040958095.1. Taxonomy (NCBI): domain Eukaryota; kingdom Metazoa; phylum Arthropoda; class Malacostraca; order Decapoda; family Cambaridae; genus Procambarus; species Procambarus clarkii. The sequence continues at coordinate 9,431,263 of NC_091190.1, read as the reverse complement.
CTCCTGTGTTGATGTGTGGGTACGCTCATACACTCATGTGTTGATGTGTAGGTACGCTCATACACTCCTGTGTTGATGTGTGGGTACGCTCATACACTCCTGTGTTGATGTGTAGGTACGCTCATACACTCCTGTGTTGATGTGTGGGTACGCTCATACACTCCTGTGTTGATGTGTAGGTACGCTCATACACTCCTGTGTTGGTGTGTAGGTACACTCATACACTCATGTGTTGATGTGTGGGTACGCTCATACACTCCTGTGTTGGTGTGTGGGTACGCTCATACACTCCTGTGTTGGTGTGTAGGTACACTCATACACTCCTGTGTTGATGTGTAGGTACACTCATACACTCCTGTGTTGATGTGTAGGTACACTCATACACTCCTGTGTTGATGTGTAGGTACGCTCATACACTCCTGTGTTGATGTGTGGGTACGCTCATACACTCCTGTGTTGATGTGTAGGTACGCTCATACACTCCTGTGTTGATGTGTAGGTACACTCATGTGTTGATGTGTAGGTACACTCATGTGTTGATGTGTAGGTACCCTCATACACTCATGTGTTGATGTGTAGGTACGCTCATACACTCCTGTGTTGATGTGTGGGTACGCTCATACACTCCTGTGTTGGTGTGTAGGTACACTCATACACTCCTGTGTTGATGTGTAGGTACACTCATACACTCCTGTGTTGATGTGTAGGTACACTCATACACTCCTGTGTTGATGTGTAGGTACGCTCATACACTCCTGTGTTGATGTGTGGGTACGCTCATACACTCATGTGTTGATGTGTGGGTACGCTCATACACTCCTGTGTTGGTGTGTAGGTACACTCATACACTCCTGTGTTGATGTGTAGGTACACTCATACACTCCTGTGTTGATGTGTAGGTACACTCATACACTCCTGTGTTGATGTGTAGGTACGCTCATACACTCCTGTGTTGATATGTGGGTACGCTCATACACTCATGTGTTGATGTGTAGGTACACTCATACACTCATGTGTTGATGTGTAGGTACACTCATACACTACTGTGTTGATGTGTGGGTACGCTCATACACTCCTGTGTTGATGTGTGGGTACGCTCATACACTCATGTGTTGATGTGTAGGTACCCTCATACACTCCTGTGTTGATGTGTAGGTACCCTCATACATTCATGTGTTGATGTGTAGGTACGCTCATACACTCCTGTGTTGATGTGTAGGTACCCTCATACATTCATGTGTTGATGTGTAGGTACCCCTCATACACTCATGTGTTGATGTGTAGGTACGCTCATACATTCATGTGTTGATGTGTAGGTACGCTCATACACTCATGTGTTGATGTGTAGGTACACTCATACACTCATGTGTTGATGTGTAGGTACGCTCATACACTCCTGTGTTGATGTGCAGGTACGCTCATACACTCATGTGTTGATGTGTAGGTACGCTCATACACTCCTGTGTTGATGTGTAGGTACGCTCATACATTCATGTGTTGATGTGTAGGTACGCTCATATACTCATGTGTTGATGTGTAGGTACGCTCATACACTCTTGTGTTGATGTGTAGGTACACTCATACACTCATGTGTTGATGTGTAGGTACGCTCATACACTCCTGTGTTGATGTGTAGGTACGCTCATACACTCCTGTGTTGATGTGTAGGTACGCTCATACACTCCTGTGTTAATGTGTAGGTACGCTCATACACTCATGTGTTGATGTGTAGGTACACTCATACACTCCTGTGTTGATGTGTAGGTACACTCATACACTCATGTGTTGATGTGTAGGTACGCTCATACACTCCTGTGTTGATGTGTAGGTACCCTCATACACTCCTGTGTTGATGTGTAGGTACACTCATACACTCCTGTGTTGATGTGTAGGTACACTCATACACTCATGTGTTGATGTGTAGGTACGCTCATACACTCCTGTGTTGATGTGTAGGTACGCTCATACACTCCTGTGTTGATGTGTAGGTACGCTCATACACTCATGTGTTGATGTGTAGGTACACTCATTGTTATCATCCCAGGTATGAACATAGGAAATGATGTGGTGGAGGCTGACTCCATACACAGTTTCAAATGAAGATATGATAGAGCCCAGTAGGCTCAGGATTCTGTACATCAGTTGATTGAAAGTTGAGAGACGGGACCAAAGAGCCAAAGCTCAACCCTCGCAAGCACATTTAGGTGTGTACATTTAGGTGAGGTAGCTGACAAACGAGTCTACCTTGAGAGTTATTCTATCAGGCCTGACCTAAATAAGAGGTCAAAGAAATATAGACATGAACATACATACGTAAAATAATTGGTCAAATTTGACAGACAGTTTAAGCAAATGGGCATTGATCAAGAATATAAGTAAATGACTGGTCATAAGATGTGGAGAGTTTGCAGGAGGCGTGAGGCTCGCTTCCAGAGGAGCGTAAGCTCACTTGAGCACCAGACATTATGAGGGGAAGCCACGCTCCGTGTGAGCTCCTGTTAAAGAGGAGCCCCTAGTTGATATACCTTCAAGAGGAAGGAAGTGTGCAGACGTTCCAGCTGTGGAATCAAGCTGGGGAACGTGTGATCTCAAGTCCTGGACGGCAAGAAGAGTTGTGAAGCCGCCCAGAGACATTTTCATGGGCTGTGGGAGCCCCCTGGTGAGGCGCCATCGAGAGGGAGAGCGCCCTGCAGGAGACCTTATTGTGGTAAGCCCAAATTTAACTACTTAATAGTGGTTGCCTACAGTTGATCGTGTGCTCAGCGATCGTAGCACGTGTCTGTTGATATGTTAGGCATGTTTTGATAAGGCAGAAGGCCTGAATAAGTGAGTAGGGAGGGAGGAGCGACATGCGTCCCCTCCAAGCGCTGGTAGGTGACTGAGGAGACCTAGCTCCTGACAGTAAGGCTGCCTGGCAGTGGCAGGCAGAGGAACCACCCAGCGGGAGGCGGAAGATGGATTCATCCTGGGTGGAGGAGTCCGTCCTCACAGCATGTAGAAAGAAGAGAGATGTTGGGTGGAAACATTAATTGTGTTGTTTATTTTGTTTGTGTTTATAAGGAAACATTTTTATTGGCATGTAAATGGGTTGTAGGTTTGTCCTGAGGAAGAAGTTGATGTGAGTACTCGAGGCCAGAGAAGAAGTTGATGATTGGAACTTCAAGCCTGTAGGGGTAGATGTTGTACTCTGTGGAAGACGAAGCCCCATAGTGAGAAATTGGACCTCATACTGTGAGAAGAGGAGCAGTGAAGTCTCACATGTTTCTGTGGAAACGGTAGTGGAGTACACTGGAGTCCAAGGAGAACTTCGTGGTGCAGCATCCTGGAAGAGCTACAGAGGATCCTGGTAGAGAAACCTGGAAGAACCTGAAGACGTTCAGGGTAGTGAACTTGCAGATGTGGGAAGAAAGGTCTTGTTGACTACTTGTAGGAATTTGGTAGAGTGCTTAATTGTCATTAGCGTGCAAGATGCAGTGAAAGGTGGGTGATTGAGTGCCATTTCTATGCCAAGGAATACCTATACTGAAGTTTACCGAGAGTTACAGCTATAGGCTGGATTACCTACAGAAATATATATATATATATATATATATATATATATATATATATATATATATATATATATATATATATATATATATATATATATATATGTCGTACCTAGTAGCCAGAACGCACTTCTCAGCCTACTATGCAAGGCCTGATTTGCCTAATAAGCCAAGTTTTCATGAATTAATTGTTTTTGGACTACCTAACCTACCTAACCTAACCTAACCTAGCTTTTTCGGCTACCTAACCAAACCTAACCTATAAAGATAGATTAGGTTAGGTTAGGTAGGGTTGGTTAGGTTCGGTCATATATCTACGTTAATTTTAACTCTAATAAAAAAAATTGACCTCATACATAATGAAATGGGTAGCTTTATCATTTCATAAGAAAAAAATTAGAGAAAATATATTAATTCAGGAAAACTTGGCTTATTAGGCAAATCAGGCCTTGCATAGTAGGCCGAGAAGTGCGTTCTGGCTACTAGGTACGACATATATATATATATATATATATATATATATATATATATATATATATATATATATATATATATATATATATATATATATATTATTAAATATGACCGAAAAAGTAAGATTAATAATACTAACACGAATTTTCTCGATCTTTCGTACATTTCTTTTCACTGTTGGTGGTAATTCAAAAACCAATTCTCCAAAATTCATTTTTATTTCTAGTCTGATGTGACACTTGAGCGCGTTTCGTAAAACTTATTACATTTTCAAAGACTTTAGTTTACACATACACAACTGAATAGAACTTACACATCTCCGATTTGTTTATATCTACATTTGAGTGAGGTGGATGGGGTGAGGTGGTATTTAATAGGGTAATAATTTCATCAACACAAGACAGAACACGAAACAATGGGTATTGAATGGAAGTGATTGTAGAAAGCCTAGTGGTCCATATTTCTTGATGCTTCTATATTGGAGCGGAGTCTTGAGGTGGGTAGAATATAGTTGTGCATAAATTGGCTGCTGATTGCTGGTGTTGACTTTTTAATGTGTAGTGCCTCGCAAACGTCAAGCCGCCTGCTATCGCTGTATCTATCGATGATTTCTGTGTTGTTTACTAGGATTTCTCTGGCGATGGTTTGGTTGTGGGAAGAGATTATATGTTCCTTAATGGAGCCCTGTTGCTTATGCATCGTAAATGCCTAGAAAGAGATGTTGTTGTCTTGCCTATATACTGGGTTTTTTTGAGCTTACAGTCCCCAAGAGGGCATTTGAAGGCATAGACGACGTTGGTCTCTTTTAAAGCGTTCTGCTTTGTGTCTGGAGAGTTTCTCATGAGTAGGCTGGCCGTTTTTCTGGTTTTATAGTAAATCGTCAGTTGTATCCTTTGATTTTTGTCTGTAGGGATAACGTTTCTATTAACAATATCTTTCAGGACCCTTTCCTCCGTTTTATGAGCTGTGGAAAAGAAGTTCCTGTAAAATAGTCTAATAGGGGGTATAGGTGTTGTGTTAGTTGTCTCTTCAGAGGTTGCATGGCATTTCACTTTCCTTCTTATGATGTCTTCGACGAAACCATTGGAGAAGCCGTTGTTGGCTAGGACCTGTCTTACCCTACAGAGTTCTTCGTCGACTTGCTTCCATTCTGAGCTGTGGCTGAGAGCACGGTCGACATATGCGTTAACAACACTCCTCTTGTATCTGTCTGGGCAGTCGCTGTTGGCATTTAGGTACATTCCTATGCTCGTTTCCTTAATGTAGACTGCAGTGTGGAAACCTCCGCTCTTTTCCATGACTGTTACATCTAGAAAGGGCAGCTTCCCATCCTTTTCCATCTCGTAAGTGAAACGCAGCACGGAACTCTGCTCAAATGCCTCCTTCAGCTCCTGCAGATGTCTGACATCAGGTACCTGTGTAAAAATGTCGTCAACATACCTGCAGTATATGGCCGGTTTCAAGTTCATGTCGACTAAGACTTTTTGCTCGATGGTACCCATGTAGAAGTTTGCAAACAGGACACCTAGGGGAGAACCCTTGGCGACCCCATCTACTTGCTTATACATGTGCCCATCCGGGCTTAAGAAGGGTGCCTCTTTAGTACAAGCTTGGAGTAGTTTCCTCAGAATATTTTCTGGTATGTCAAGAGGAGTACAGGCTGGATCACGATACACTCTGTCGGCTATCATCCCGATTGTCTCGTCCACAGGTACGTTGGTGAACAGCGATTCTACGTCCAACGAGGCTCTTATCCCTGTGGCCCGTGTGCCCCGCAGTAAGTCAACAAATTCCTTTGGAGACTTCAGGCTGAAGGCGCAGGGAACATAAGGAGTCAGCAGGCCGTTGAGTCGCTTCGCTAGTCTGTACGTGGGTGTGGGTATCTGGCTAATGATTGGCCGAAGTGGGTTTCCAGGCTTGTGTGTCTTGACATTTCCATACGCATATCCAGGTTTATATTCCCCAATGATCTTTGGCAGGTGGAGTCCGGATTTCTTGGCGTTCACAGTTTCGATCAGTTTGTTGACCTTTGCTTTTAATTCGGCTGTAGTGTCCTTCGTTACCCTTTGGAACTTAGTTTGGTCAGAGAGTATGATGTTCATTTTCGCCAGATATTCGTCTTTTTTAAGAATGACATATATTGGCGACTTGTCACCTCTCCTGACAACTATCTCCTTGTTCTCACGAAGGCTTTTAGCTGCCGCTTTGAGCTCGGGGGACAGTATGGTGCTTCTGTAATTGCCTCGATTCTTTCCTCCTTCTGCAATAAGTTCTGCTTGTAAGGTATCTTTGGTAGTGACCTTCTTTTGTGTCTCGAGGTCGAATATGTCGTCCAACAGAATTTCCAACTCTACTTTCCGGGCCATCTCACTCGGTCTGGACAAAACATGACAGTTTATGCCCAGATTTAGGAGAGTGACTTGGTCCTCAGTGAGGTTAATTCCTGCAAGGTTCAGGAAGCCATCTCTTGGTCGTGGAATTGCCATAGGTAATCCATATAATGTTGTTAGTTTCTTGATAATCCTTGTTTCAGTGCTGAGGTGATGTTGGTCTGTGAGGATGTCGAGGTGTTGTTCTATGCGGGTACGGATAAAAATGAATTTTGGAGAATTGATTTTTGATTTACCTCCAACAGTGAAAAAAAATGTACGAAAGATTGAGAAAATTCGTGTTAGAATTATTAATCTTACTTTTTCGGTCATATTTAATAATATATACATATATATATATATATATATATATATATATATATATATATATATATATATATATATATATATATATATATATATATATATATATATATATATATATGTGTGTGTGTGTATATCACGAAAATAAACACGTGATTAAGAATGTGACAATGTCAGACCACGGAGGAAAAATGAAACAGGAAATTTCCTTAAGTACTTTCGTATATTAAATACATCTTCAGAAGGTCCTTCTGAAGGACCTTCTGAAGATGTATTTAATATACGAAAGTACTTAAGGAAATTTCCTGTTTCATTTTTCCTCCGTGGTCTGACATTGTCATATATATATATATATATATATATATATATATATATATATATATATATATATATATATATATATATATATATATATATATATATATATATATATTTTATATATGACCGAAAAAGTAAGATTAATAATTCTAACACGAACTTTCTCAATATTTCTTATATTTCTTTTCACTGTTGATGGTAATTGAAAAATCAATTCTCCAAAATTCATTTTTGTTTCTAGTCTGACGAGACACTTGAATGCGTCAGGCGATTAACGATGCATAAGCAACAGGGCTCCATTAAGGAACTTATAATCTCTTCCCACAAGCAGACCATCACCAGAGAAGTCTTAACAAAATATACGGAAATCATCGATAGATACAGTGATAGCAGGCGGCTTGATATCTGCGAGGCACTACACATTAAGAAGTCGACACCAGCAATCAACAGCCAATTAATGCACAAGTATATTCTACCCACTTCAAGACTCCGCACCAATATAGAAGCATCAAGAAATATGGGCCAATAGGCCCTTTGCAGTTACTTCCATTCTTTCCTGTAACTTACAAAATATTATACCCATTGTTTCGTGTTCTGTCTTGTGTTGAAAGTTTGTTTTCACCTTATCCAAAACTGTTGTAACATATCACGTTACCCAAATGCAGGTATAAAATCGAAGCTGTTTAAACTCTGTTTAGTTATAGTTGTGTGTGTGTAAACTAAAGTCTTTGAAAATGTAATAAGTTATTACGAAATGCGTTCAAGTGTCGCGTCAGACTAGAAATAAAAATGAATTTTGGAGAATTGATTTTTCAATTACCATCAACAGTGAAAAGAAATATAAGAAATATTGAGAAAATTCGTGTTAGAATTATTAATCTTACTTTTTCGGTCATATTTAATAATATATGTCTACAGGAAAGATTGCTACCAAAATATACTAATATATATATATAAATATATATATATATATATATATATATATATATATATATATATATATATATATATATATATATATATATATATATATATATATATATATGTCGTACCTAGTAGCCAGAACGCACTTCTCAGCCTACTATGCAAGGCCCGATTTGCCTAATAAGCCAAGTTTTCATGAATTAATTGTTTTTCGACTACCTAACCTACCTAACCTAACCTAACCTAACTTTTTCGGCTACCTAACCAAACCTAACCTATAAAGATAGGTTAGGTTAGGTTAGGTAGGGTTGGTTAGGTTCGGTCATATATCTACGTTAATTTTAACTCCAATAAAAAAAAATTGACCTCATACATAATGAAATGGGTAGCTTTATCATTTCATAAGAAAAAAATTAGAAAAAATATATTAATTCAGGAAAACTTGGCTTATTAAGCAAATCGGGCCTTGAATAGTAGGCCAAAAAGTGAGTTCTGGCTACTAGGTACGACATATATATATATATATATATATATATATATATATATATATATATATATATATATATATATATATATATATATATATATGTCGTACCTAGTAGCCAGAACGCACTTCTCGGCCTACTATGCAAGGCCCGATTTGCCTAATAAGCCAAGTTTTCCTGAATTATTATATTTTCTCAATTTTTTTTCTTATGAGATGATAAAGCTACCCATTTCATTATGTATAAGGTCAATATTTTTTTATTGGAGTTAAAATTAACGTAGATATATGACCAAACCTAACCAACCCTACCTAACCTAACCTAACCTATCTTTTTAGGTTAGGTTAGGTTAGGTAGCCGAAAAAGTTAGGTTAGGTTTGGTTAGGTAGGTTAGGTAGTCGAAAAACAATTAATTCATGAAAACTTGGCTTATTAGGCAAATCGGGCCTTGCATAGTAGGCAGAGAAGTGCGTTCTGGCTATTAGATACGACATATATATATATATATATATATATATATATATATATATATATATATATATATATATATATATATATATATATATATATATATATATATATATATATATATATCTATGTACAGGTGTATATGTACACCTGCCCCACTGTATACATGTACACCTGACCGCACGAAGATGTAACCTTCACTCTAAGTACATGGGTGTGACGTCGACCAAGCTGACGAGGCGTTTGACCTGTCATCAGATGCCTCTAAACATCACGTAAGACACATCACACTAACAAGAGAAATGTTCAATAAAAACACTTGTTTATTGGACAAAACCCAAGATGTAAGAACATTACAAATTCTTGAAGCCCTTCACATAAAAGTTGAACCCACCGTAACTACTCAAATAACGGAACTATTCACTCTACCCACCATGAGAGTGAGTGAGTGCGAGCAAGCGTGGAAGATGCCAACGATGACGTCACTGTCCTGAACGCCATGCCCACTACACCTGACCAATCTTTCTACGTAAAGGTTAATTTTTTTTTACTTTTTTTTTGCAGGTAGATTCTTGCGCAGGCGCTAAGTCTCTGGCTGGCCCACTAAGTGTTGTTTCTGTTTTACTTGGGCGGAGTATGAGTATTTATGACTCGTATGGTCGCTTCAGTAAGATTTTGCCATATGTATTTATATAGGTTAATGCCCACAAGAGACCCTAGAGCCGCCAGCTTCCTCTTTCAGTGTCTTAGTGTGGCGATCCAGAAAGGAAATGCTCACTTTATAAATGGTTCCTGCCCGCCACCTGAGGAGCTGGAGGAAGTTTACAACCTGTGACAAGTAGCCTTGTACCCTGCATGTAACCAATGTTGTAACCCTTTTTGTGTAATGAACTTTAAAAAAAAATTAAATGACAAAATACATAACATATAGTGGGGTGATAGAAGACAATATATAGACGGTGGTAGGAGAAAACCATATATAGGGGGTGGTAGGAGACAATATGTGAATATTTGTAGGGATCCTTTGAGGTTCAGGGCCCCTACAAACACAGTATATATATACATTTATAGTGAATTATTGCACCTTGGTTTACATTGGCTCGTCAGGCGAGTAGGTGAGGTTAAGCATTTAGAACAAGACACTTATTGAATACTTACTGGCAGATGTGGTTATTATATTTTGAGGCATATTATGACTCTTCATACATTTATTATGATACATTTTCCCCATTAAACGAGTTATTGTTAACATTTGTACTATTATCATGTTTGATTTTTAACTTAGTTTTGATCCTGAACTTTATAATTATAGCAAGTGTGCCTCTTCCCTTTATTCTAGCCTTCTCGCTCTACTAGCTTTCCCGCTCTACTAGCCTTCCCTCTCTACTAACCTTCCCCCCTCTACTAGCCTTCCCTCTCTACTAACCTTCCCGCTCTACTAGAAGTATTCCTACCTTCCTGGGTAGAGAAGTAGAAGTGAGGAGACTCCTCGGACCAGCCGTACTTGTTGCTGACGAGGATGAGAGCCTCGTACTGGGAGGCGAGCTGCAGGCCCTCCAGGGTGTGGTGCATGGTGTGTGTGGTGGGGGTGTGGGGCCCTGCCACACCCTCCACCCGCCTACCTACAGTCTCCCACGGCCCAGCCCTCACCACAGTCTGGTTGCTCTGTCAACACGACACCACCACAACTCCACTTACTCTCCACTGGACTCAACAACATAAAGAAGCAGGGGTGAAGTTATTTCACGACCACGCATGAGTAGTGGGGATGACGCCTTAAACGGGATTTTTTTTTTTAGACAAAAATCCTGTGTGAGGCGACGGTTTTCCAGTTAATTTTAAAAATCCTGTGTGAGGTGTCGGGGGTTCCAGGTAAATTTTTCAGAGTTAAATACCGAAAATTTTCAAAGACAATTTTCGGATAGTGTTCATAAAAGTTTGTTAAGAGTTCTTATGGGAGAAAATAATTTCATAAAAGTTTCTTATAGAAAAGTCAAGGCAAATTCCGCTTCCTTCTTACTGAGAATAAACTCTACGGTCTTAGTTTTGCTTTAGTAAAACAGTAAAGTAAACACCCTTTATGATGTTTACTTTACTGGATGTTTAGTAAACATTCTGTCCTTTAATACCCTTTTTTACTACGCTATGTTAATAATCAGTAACAAGCTAATATTCACACAGTAATTATAATCACACTGTCAGATGGCACCTTACCCTCATTACCCTTTGTTTACTCAGCTATATCATAATCACACAGTCTAATCACACCTTAACTTTTCCCCCCCCTTACCTTCCTATCCCTTACCTCCCCCCACCCCTGCCTCTATCCTTCCCCCTATCTTCCCTTCCCCATTCCCCTTATCACCCCATACCTTTTACCTTCCTCCATTTACCTTCCCCTTACCTTCTCCTCCCTTACCTCCCCCTTCATCTCGCCCATTCCCCATCTTATCCAAACCTTCAGTAATCGTACTTTATTTGTATATCCTCTCCATTTTTTCTATGTTTTTGTCATATTCTCCATGTCCACTGTTTTCTTTATCATGTTTTCATGTTCATCTCGTGTTCTCTGTACAACTTTTTATACCCATTATTCATGTTCCCCACAAGTTCACTGTGTTCATCAGCTTTTCTTACATGTTTTCTATGTTCTTTATCATGTACTCATAATGTTCTTAGCATGTTCTCTATGATCTTTGTCTATGTTCTTTCTTCACTTTTCATGTTCTTTGTTTCTTATAAACCAATTATTTCTTCCATTCAGTAACTAGTTCTTTTGTCAGATATTATCAACAGCATTACAGTTCCCCCAACAAATTTAGTCAGTCATTTACCCAGTTTTATCTGAAAAACTACGTCAATGTTTATCAACTTTATCAACTTTAACAACTTTATCAACTCTTTATCAACTTAATATTTCTTACCGACACGATTCTTAAACAAATCTGCATTTTATTCAGTACTGTTCCCAAGACATTCTTTTCTTAACGTTCCTTAACTAAACTCATTCGTCAATCAACTAAAATAATAGTCACTGTCATCATTTTTTAACTAAACTAATTATCCAATCAACTGAAAATAGACATGTTCATCATGTTTTCTTGTCTTTTTTTAACTAAAATAACACTTTTCTTACTTGAAAATTTTTAAGTTTAGCTTCGTTCAACACTGTTCTGAACTCAAATTATTCGTCAATCAACTGAAAATAGTTAAAGGAAATCTTCCAACATTGTTCATAACTAACTTTATCCACTGCCAATCAGCTTAAAATAGTCACGTTCATAATTTTTTAATTAAAAGTATTCAACTAAATCACTCAACTCAACTAAAAAATTGTCATGTTCAGCATTTTTTTATCTAAAATAACAATTCACTCAACTGAAAAATAGCTATGTTCATCATCTTTTCTTGTCGTTGTTTAACTGAAAATGATTTTTCCCCTCATCTAAAAATAGTCAAGTGTAGCTTTCGTTCAATACTTTCTTAACTAACAGTATACTTCGTGGAGGACAAAAATAATCAAAGGAATTCTTTCAACACCGTTCTTAACTAACATTATACTTCATGGAATGAGAAATATAGTCAAGGACACACTCAGAGACGTCAAAGACACTCTTTGAGACATCAAAGACACTCTTCAAGACATCAAAGACACACTCAAAGACATCAATGAAACACGCAAAGACATCAAAGACACAGGCAAAGACACAATCAAAGATGTCAATAACACTCTTTGAGACATCAAAGACATCAAAGACACTCTTCGAGACGTCAAGGGCACATTCAGAGACATCAATAATGCACTCAAAGACATCAAAATACTACTCATGTCCTCAAAAGTTATTCTCAGTCATCAACAGTTATTCTCAGAACCATCAAAAGTTAATCTCAGTCATCAAAGTTATTCTCAAAATCATCTTCGTTCATCAGAGAAGCTTTCTAAGACATCAAAGTTATTCTCAGAACCATCAAAAGTTAATCTCAGTCTCAGTCATCAAAGTTATTCTCAGAGGCATCAAATGTTAATCTCAGAGACATCAAAAGTTATTCTCAGTCGTCAAAGTTATTCTCTAAGTCTCCTTCGTGCATAAAAGCTATTCTCTAACACACCTTCGTTCATCAAAAAAACTCTCCTTCGTTCATCAAAGAAACTCTCCTTCGTTCATGAAAGAAAGTCACCTTCGTTCATCAAAGAAACTCTCCTTCGTTCATCAAAGTTGTTCTCTAAGAGATTAATGTTGTTATCTAAGACATCTTCAGGCATTCAATAACACTCTCAAATGTACAATTGTTTTCTTCCGTTCAGTAACGAGTTCAACTTTTCATATCAAACTTTCAGTTCTGTTAATAATTATTCTGTTAAAATAAATTTTCTTAGCCACTTTACCTTAAAACTTTTCTCTGAACATCACTGCATAACCCTATCTAACCAATCCTCCCCACCTAATGTAACTTACATAACACAACTTATCAACCCAACCTAACTTGCTCATTCATACTACATACATATCTTTACTTGCCTAAACTAACCTAACTTAACTAAATTTAACTTACATAACCTAACCTAACATATCTAACCTAACCTAACATATCTAACCTAACCTAATATATCCAAACTTAATGTAACTTACCAAACCTAACTTAACTAACCTAACCTAACCCAACTAACCTAACCTAATCTAACTTAACTAACCTAACCTACCATCTTCTTGAGGTTATCTTGAGATGATTTCGGGGCTTTAGTGTCCCCGCGGCCCGGTCCTCGACCAGGCCTCCACCCCCAGGAAGCAGCCCGTGACAGCTGACTAACACCCAGGTACCTATTTTACTGCTAGGTAACAGGGGCATAGGGTGAAAGAAACTCTGCCCATTGTTTCTCGCCGGCGCCCGGGATCGAACCCGGGACCACAGAATCACAAGACCAGCGTGCTGTCCACTCGGCCGACCGGCTCCCATAACCTAACTTAATTAATCAAACATAATCTATCTTACCTAACCTAACCTAACTTAACTTACATAACTAAACCTAACGTACCTAACCTAACCTAACATACCTAACCCAACCTAATTTAACCTAACCTAACCCTACCTTACATAACCTAACCTAACTTCACTAACCTAACATTTCCTAACTTAACTAACCTAAGTTAACCTAACTTAACTAACCTACCCTAACCTAACTTAATTAACCTAACCTAACCTAACTTACATAACCTAACCTAACCTAATGTAACTTACCAATCCTAACCTAACGTAACTGACCTATCCTAACTTAACATACCTAACCTAACCTAACATAATTTACCTAACCCAACCAAACTTAACCTAACCTAACCTAACTTAATGCAACTTACCTAACCTAACATAACCTAATGAAACTTAACTTACATAACCTAACTTAATGTAACCTAACCTAACATAACTTACCTGACATAACCTAACCTAACCTAACTTAGCATAACTTACCTAACCTAACTTAACTTACATAACCTAACCTAACCTAATTTAACATAACTTACCTAACTTAACTAAACTTAACTGACATAACCTAACCTAACTTAGTATAACTTACCTAACCTAACTTAGTATACCTTACCTAACCTAACTTAGTATAACTTACCTAACCTAACTTACATGCCCCTAACCTAACTTACATACCCTAACCTAACTTAATGTAACTTACCTAACCTAACTTAACCAAACTCAACTGAAAATATACAAAAAGGAGAAACAAAAACTGTATCTGTAAGGTTAGGTTAAGGATAATATATTCAATAATATGTGTCCAACACATGAAACTACATCTGAAAGGTTAGGTTAAAAGTCGAAGAATAAGAACAAATTATATAAACCTTATAAATACACTAAGATGACAAGAAGTTAGGTTAAAGGGGTGAAATGTATAAGCAAGTATAGGCTAAGTAAAGGTTAGGTTAGGTTATGTCAGTTAAGGTTAGATTAGTTAAGTTAGGAAAGGTTAGATTACTTAATTTAGGAAAGGTTAGATTAGTTAAGTTAGGTTAGGTTATGTAAGGTAGGGTTAGGTTAGGTTAGGTTAGGTAAGTTATGTTACGTTTGGTTAGGTACGTTAAGTTTAGTTAAGTCAGGTTAGGCTATGTAAGTTAGGTTTAGTTAAGTAAGGATATGGTATGTAAGTTAAGTTAGGTTAGGTAAGTTACATTAAGTTAGGATAGGTTATGTAAGCAAAGTTATGTTAAGTAAGTTTGGTTAGGTTATGTTATGTTAGGTAAGTTGTGTTAGGTTAGATTAGGTAAGTTAGGTTATATATGGTTAATTAAATTAGTCTAGGGTAGGTTAGGTGAGTTAAGTTAGGTTAGGTTAGTTAGGTTAGGTTAGGTTAGGTTAGTTAAGTTAAGTTAGGTTAGTTTAGGCAAGTAAAGATATGTATGTATGAGCAAGTTAGGTTGGGTTGATAAGTTATGTTATGTAAGTACCATTAGGTGGGGGAGGATTGGTTAGATAGGGTTATGCAGTGATGTTCAGAGAAAAGTTTTAAGGTAAAGTGGCTAAGAAAATATATTTTAACAGAATAATTATTAACAGAACTGAAAGTTTGATATGAAAAGTTGAACTCGTTACTGAACGGAAGAAAACAATTGTACAGTTGAGAGTGTTATTGAATGCCTGAAGATGTCTTAGATAACAACATTGATGTCTTAGAGAACAACTTTGATGAACGAAGGAGACTTTCTTTGATGAACGAAGGAGAGTTTCTTTGATGAACGAAGGAGAGTTTCTTTGATGAACGAAGGAGAGTTTCTTTGATGAACGAAGGTGTGTTAGAGAATAGCTTTTATGCACGAAGGTGACCTAGAGAATAACTTTGATGACTGAGAATAACTTTTGATGTCTCTGAGATTAACATTTGATGTCTCTGAAAATAATTTTGATGACTGAGACTGAGATTAACTTTTGATGGTTCTGAGTATAGTTTTGAAGTTTTAGAAAGCTTCTCTGATGAACGAAGGTGACTTTGAGAATAACTTTGATGACTGAGATTAACTTTTGATGGTTCAGAGAATAACTGTTGATGACTCTGAGAATAACTTTTGAGGACACGAGTAGTATTTTGATGTCTTTGAGTGCACTATTGATGTCTTTGAGAGTGTCTTTGACGTCTTTGAGTTCGTTACTAATGTCTCTGAATGTGTCCTTGATATCTCAAAGAGTGTCTTTGATGTCTCGAAGAGTGTTATTGACATCTTTGATTGTGCCTTTGAGTGTTTCATTTATGTCTTTGAGTGTTTCATTTATGTCTTTGAGTGTTTCATTTATGTCTTTGAGTGTTTCATTTATGTCTTTAAGTGTGTCTTTGACGTCTTGAAGAGTAAGTTTGGTGTCTCTGACTGTGTCTTTGATGTCCTTAAGTGTGTCTTTGATGTCTCAAAGAGTGTTTTTGATGTCTCTGAGTGTGTCTTTGACTATATTTCTCACTCCACGAAGTATAATGTTAGTTAACAACGGTGATGAAAGAATCCCTTTGACTATTTTTGTTCTCCACGAAGTATACTGTTAAGAAAGTATTGAACGAAAGCTACACTTGACTATTTTTAGATGAGGGAAAAATCATTTTCAGTTAAACAACGACAAGAAAAGATGATGAACATAGCTATTTTTCAGTTGAGCGAAGTGTTATTTTAGATAAAAAATGAAGAACATGACTATTTTTTAGTTGATTGACGAATACTTTTAGTTAAAAAGTTATGAACGTGACTATTTTAAGTTGATTGACGATGTATAAAGTTAGTTATAAAGAGTGTTGGAAGATTTCTTTAACTATTTTCAGTTGATTGACGAATAATTTGAGTTCAGAACAGTGTTGAACGAACCTAAACTTGACAATTTTCAGCTAAGAGAAGTGTTATTTCAGTTAAGACAAGAAAACATGATGAACATGTCACTTTTCAGTTGATTGGTTAATTAGTTTAGTTAAGAAATGATGACAGTGACTATTATTTTAGTTGATTGACGAATGAGTTTAGTTAAGGAACGTTAAGAAAAGAATGTCTTGGGAACAGTACTGAATAAAGTGCAGATTTGTTTAAGAACCGTGTCGGTAGGAAACATTAAGTTGATAAAGAGTTGATAAGGTTGTTAATATTGATTAAGTTGATAAACATTGACGTAGTTTTTCAGATAAAATTGGGTCTAAAACTGGGTCAGTCTGGGGACTGACTAAATTTGTTGGGGGAACTGTAATGCTGTTGATAATATCTGACAAAAGAACTAGTAACTGAACGGAAAAAATAATTGGTTTATAAGAAACAAAGAACATGAAAAGTGAAGAATATATAAGGAATGAACACAGTGAACATACGAGGAACATGACAAAGAACATAGAGAACATACTAAGAACATTATGAGAACATAATATAGAACATATATAAAAAAGCTGATGAACACAGTGAACTTGTGGGGAACATGAATAATGGGTATAAAAAGTTGTACAGAGAACACGAGATGAACATGAAAACATAGAAAACATCTAAGAAATGCTGATGAACACAGTGAACATGGGAGGGGGGGAATATGAACTTGCATAGGACATAAATATTGAGTATAAAAGTTCTACAGAGAACATGAGATGAACATGAAAACATGTTAAAGAACACAATGAGCATGAAGAATATGCCAAAAAACATAGACAAATTGGAGAGGATATTCAAATACAGTACGATTACTGAAGGTTTGGATAAGATGGGGAATGGGCGAGATGAAGGAGGAGGTAAGGGAGGAGAAAGTATGGGGGGAAGGTAAATGGAGGAAGGTAAAAGGTATGGGGTGATAAGGGGAATGGGGAAGGGAAGATAGGGGGAAGGATAGAGGCGGGGGTTGGGGAGGTAAGGGATGGGAAGGTAAGGGGGGGAAAAGTTAAGGTGTGATTAGACTGTGTGATTATGATATAGCTGAGTAAACAAAGGGTAATGAGGGTAAGGTGCCATCTGACAGTGTGATTTTAATTACTGTGTGAATATTAGCTTGTTAGTGATTATTAACATAGCGTAGTAAAAAAGGATATTAAAGGATAGGATGTTTTCTTTGATAGACTTGAGAGCGTCTTGATCTGAAATATTTATGTTTGATGATCTAAG
The DNA here is from genome assembly GCF_040958095.1 of Procambarus clarkii. Classification (NCBI taxonomy): domain Eukaryota; kingdom Metazoa; phylum Arthropoda; class Malacostraca; order Decapoda; family Cambaridae; genus Procambarus; species Procambarus clarkii. Next base: position 9,413,240 of record NC_091190.1, on the reverse strand, counting down.
GCGGAGATAGAGAGTTGAAGCTCTGTTGATGTCTTGATTTATTTTAATACATTAGAAATAAGATGAGCTTAAATCTCAGGAGATTTGGTCTTATAATGAAGAACTTTTACATATGAGCTAAGGGGGGGGGGGGACGAGAGCTAGAGTTCGGTAACTGCTTTGTTTTTATTTAATACCTTTGAAATATTACTGTTTAAAATTTCAGGGGGATTGGACTGATAGTAACGAAGTTACAGGGATAAAGTAAGGTGGGAACAGAAGCTAGAACTTGCTTACTGACTTGATTTGATTTACTATGTCTAAAATATGACTGATTAAAATTTTAGGGAAATTGGATAGGTATTAACGAAGATATGAGAGAGGGGTTAAGGTGGGGACAGGAGCTAGAGTTTGGTAACTGATTTGATCTATTTTACTACGTATGAAATATGACGAAAACTGGGCTAAACTTGGGCTGTTAGTAGTGAAACTACACTTATAGATGCAAAGAGCTGGGCCCAAGAGCTTATATCTGATGAACTTTTAGTAAATATCTGCTTAATTACATCCATATAAACTCTTAAGAACTCAGGGAGGATTAAAACTCTAACGAATTTTGGTCTCAAAGTGGACGCTGATGAAAATTGGTCTGAAAATGGACTCTGATTAATTTTTGGTCTTTACTGGTCTCTGACTAAATTCAATCTTTTACTGGACTCGGGCAATATTTGAGTCTAAAATATTCTCTGTCTCATTTTGGTTTTATATGGACTCTGAATAATTTAGGTCTTTTACTGGACTCTGACAATATTTGGGTCTAAAATAATCTCTGTCTCATTTCTGTCTTATATGGTCTCTGACTATTTTTTGGTCTGAAAATGATCTTTTTGCAAATTTTCATAAATTTTGGTCTTCAAATGGTCTCTGGATAATTTTCGGTCTTTTTACAGGTGAAATAGCTGTGAATGGGTATAAAACTAACCCGTACTGCTAAGATGTCTATTTTCCTTAACAAAACTTCTATGGCAATATTCACTGAAGTGGTCTTTTGAATAATTTCAGTCTTTAACTCGTAAATAAATTTCTATGATCATATAAAATTTGAAATATTTTCATAAAACTGAACGAAAATTTTGAATCTCTCTCACAAGAACTCTTTAACTCCAAATGAGTGAGTTTCCCCCCTCCAAAAAAAAAAGACCATAGAGTTTATTCTCAGTAGGAAGGAAGTGGACTTTGCCCTGACTTTTCTATAAGAATGGTCTACGACTTCTATGAAATTATTCTCTCCCATAAGAACTCTTAACAAACGATTATGAACACTATCCGAAAATGGTCTTTGAAAATTTTTGGTATTTAACTCTGAAAAATTTACCTAGAACCCCCGACGCCTCACGCGGGATTTTTAAAATTAACTGGACAACCGTCGCATCACACTGGATTGTTTCCTAAAAAAAATTTAGCACTTTAAGGCGTTATCCCAACTACTCGCATACGAAGACCAGACATGCATTTATTTCACTATACCACTCGCCACCACTATACTACTAGCTACCACTATAGTCATCACTATACCACTCGCCACCATTATACCACTAGCTACCACTATAGTCATCACTATACCACTAGCCACCACTATACACTAGCTACCACTATAGTCATCACTATACCACTCGCCACCACTATACCACTAGCTACCACTATAGTCATCACTATACCACTAGCTACCACTATAGTCATCACTATACCACTAGCCACCACTATACCACTAGCTACCACAATAGTCATCACTATACCACTCGCCACCACTATACCACTAGTTACCACTATAGTCATCACTATACCACTAGCCACCACTATACACTAGCTACCACTATAGTCATCACTATACCACGAGCCACCACTATACACTAGCTACCACTATAGTCATCACTATACCACTAGCCACCACTATACCACTAGCTACCACTATAGGCATCACTATACCACTGGCCATCACCACACCACTAGCCACCACCATACACTAGCTACCACTATAATCATCACTATACCACTAGCCACCACTATACACTAGTTACCACTATAGTCATCACTATACCACTAGCCACCTCTATACCACTAGCTACCACTATAGTCATCACTATACCACTCGCCACCACTATACCACTAGCTACCACTATAGTCATCACTATACCACTAGCCACCACTATACACTAGCTACCACTATAGTCATCACTATACCACTAGCCACCACTATACACTAGCTACCACTATAGTCATCACTATACCACTAGCCACCACTAAACCACTAGCTACCACTATAGTCATCACTATACCACTCGCCACCATTATACCACTAGCTACCACTATAGTCATCACTATACCACTAGCCACCACTATACACTAGCTACCACTATAGTCATCACTATACCACTAGCCACCACTATACACTAGCTACCACTATAGTCATCACTATACCACTAGCCACCACTATACACTAGCTACCACTATAGTCATCACTATACCACTCGCCACTACTATACCACTAGCTACCACTATAGTCATCACTATACCACTAGCTACCACTATAGTCATCACTATACCACTAGCTACCACTATAGTCATCACTATACCACTAGCTACCACTATAGTCATCACTATACCACTAGCCACCACTACACCACTAGCTACCACTATAGTCATCACTATACCACTCGCCACCACTATACCACTAGCTACCACTATAGTCATCACTATATCACTAGTTACCACTATAGTCATCACTATACCACTAGCCACCACTACACCACTAGCTACCACTATAGTCATCACTAAACCACTCGCCACCACTATACCACTAGTTACCACTATAGTCATCACTATACCACTAGCTACCACTATAGTCATCACTATACCACTAGCTACCACTATAGTCATCACTATACCACTAGCTACCACTATAGTCATCACTATACCACTAGCCACCACTACACCACTAGTTACCACTATAGTCATCACTATACCACTAGCCACCTCTATACCACTAGCTACCACTATAGTCATCACTATACCACTAGCTACCACTATAGTCATCACTATACCACTAGCCACCACTACACCACTAGTTACCACTATAGTCATCACTATACCACTAGCCACCTCTATACCACTAGCTACCACTATAGTCATCACTATACCACTAGCTACCACTATAGTCATCACTATACCACTAGCTACCACTATAGTCATCACTATACCACTAGCCACCACTATACCACTAGCTACCACTATAGTCATCACTATACCACTCGCCACCACTATACCACTAGCTACCACTATAGTCATCACTATACCACTAGCCACCACTATACCACTAGCTACCACTATAGGCATCACTATACCACTGGCCATCACCATACCACTAGCCACCACTATACACTAGCTACCACTATAGTCATCACTATACCACTAGCCACCACTATACACTAGTTACCACTATAGTCATCACTATACCACTAGCCACCTCTATACCACTAGCTACCACTATAGTCATCACTATACCACTCGCCACCACTATACCACTAGTTACCACTATAGTCATCACTATACCACTAGCCACCACTATACCACTAGCTACCAGTATAGTCATCACTATAACACTGGCCATCACCATACCACTAGCCACCACTATACACTAGCTACCACTATAGTCATCACTATACCACTAGCCACTACTATACCACTAGCTACCACTATAGTCATCACTATACCACTAGCCACCACTATACACTAGCTACCACTATAGTCATCACTATACCACTAGCCACCACTATTCCACTAGCTACCACTATAGTCATCACTATACCACTAGCCACCACTATTCCACTAGCTACCACTATAGTCACCACTATACCACTAGCCACCACTATACCACTAGCTACCACTATAGTCATCACAATACCACTAGCCACCACTATTCCTCTAGCCACCACTATTCCACTAGCCACCACTATACCACTAGCCACCACTATACCACTAGTCACAACTATTCTACTAGCCACCACTATTCCACTAGCCACCACTATTCTACTAGCCACCACTATTCTACTAGCCATCACTATATCACTAGCCAACACAATACCACTAGCCACCACTATTCCACTAGCCACCACTATTCCACTAGCCACCACTATACCACAAGCCACCACTATTCTACTAGCCACAACTATTCCACTAGCCACTCTATACCACTTGCCACCACTATACCACTAGCCACCACTATACCACTAGCCACCACTATTCTACTAGCCACCACTATTCTACTAGCCACCACTATACCACTAGCCACCACTATTCCACTAGCCACCACTATATCACTAACCACCTCTGTACCACTAGCCACCACTATACCACTAGCCACCACTATACCTCTAGCCACCACTATACCACTAGCCACCACTATACCACTAGCCACCACTATTCCACTAGCCACCACTATATCACTAACCACCTCTGTACCACTAGCCACCACTATACCACTAGCCACTACTATACCACTAGCCACCACTATACCACTAGCCACCACTATACCACTAGCCACCACTATACCACTAGCCACCATTATTCCACTAGCCACCACTATACCACTAGCCACCACTATACCACTAGCCACCATTATTCCACTAGCCACCACTATACCACAAACCATCACTATACCACTAGCCACCACCATACCACATGCGACCACTATACCCCTAGCTACCACTATACCCCTAGCTACCACTATACCCCTAGCCACAAGTATATCACTATAGTCATCATTATACTACTAGCCACAAGTATACCACTATAGTCATCATTATACCACTAGCCACAAGTATATCACTATAGCCACCACTATACCACTAGCCACCTCTATACCACTAGCCACAAGTATACCACTATAGTCATCACTATACCACTAGACACAAGTATACCACTATAGTCATCACTATACCACTAGCCACAAGTATACAACTATAGTCATCACTATACCACTAGCCACAAGTATATCACTATAGCCACCACTATACCACTAGCCACATCTATACCACTAGCCACAAGTATACCACTATAGTCATCACTGTACCACTAGCCACAAGTATACCACTATAGTCATCACTATACCACTAGCTACAAGTATATCACTATAGCCACCACTATACTACTAGCCACCACTATTCTACTGGCCACCACTATACCACTAGCCACCACTATACCACTAGCCACCACTATTCCACAAGCCACCACTATATCACTAACCACCTCTGTACCACTAGCCACCACTATACCACTAGCCACCACTATACCACTAGCCACCACTATACCACTAGCCACCACTATACCACTAGCCACCACTATTCCACTAGCCACCACTATATCACTAACCACCTCTGTACCACTAGCCACCACTATACCACTAGCCACCACTATACCACTAGCCACCACTATACCACTAGCCACCACTATACCACTAGCCACCATTATTCCACTAGCCACCACTATGCCACTAGCCACCTCTATACCACTAGCCACCACTATTCTATACCACTAGCCACCATTATTCCACTAGCCAGCACTATACCACTAGCCACCTCTATAACACTAGCCACAAGTATACCACTATAGTCATCACTATACCACTAGCCACAAGTATACCACTATAGTCATCACTATACCACTAGCCACAAGTATACCACTATAGTCATCACTATACCACTAGCCACAAGTATACCACTATAGTCATCACTATACCACTAGCCACAAGTATACCACTATAACCACCACTATACCACTAGCCACAAGTATACCACTATAGTCATCACTATACCACTAGCCACAAGTATACCACTATAGTCATCACTATACCACTAGCCACAAGTATACCACTATAGTCATCACTATACCACTAGCCACAAGTATACCACTATAGTCATCACTATACCACTATAACCACCACTATACCACTAGCCACTAGTATACCACTATAGCCACCACTATACCACTATAACCACCACTATACCACTAGCCACCACAACAAGACAGGACTACTGACCTGCCAGGCGGCCAGATGGGCCTTGCGGTACTTTATGATGAACTCTGTGATGGGGTAGTAACTGTCGGTGACCCAGGTGAGGGTGTACTTGGTGCCCTCGGACCCCGCGGGGCTGCTGGTGACCTGCGGCGCCGCTGGCATCCCTGGGGGGAACACGGTGGAGAGCGGACGTAAGCACAGGGAGGGTGAGGTGGCTGGTGTAGCACTGTGACAAGAGATCAGGGAGCCCTCGGGGGAGTTAGAGATCCGGTTGGCTTGGTGGTGAGAGAGGCGGCTCTTCAGGTGATGGGGGACACTGAGATGTTTACAAGCCTCTGAGAAGTAGGGAAATGAGACTAGTCATAAGGAGTTCAGGTGTGGATGGTGGAGTATAAGCTGCCTCTGTGAGTCCCAGTGAGCAACATACATGGAGCGTGGTAAGGTCTAGCGAATGACAGCTTGTCTGGGATCCCAATGGGAAATGTTGGCTGCCCTGATGGCGAGGAGGCCAATTGGATGACGTTTGAGAAAAAGGAATGTGGCTTAGAAGAGAGAACACTTGGGGAGACGTTCCTTAGGTTGTGTAAGAAGATGATAGAGAGAGATCGCTGATGAAACTGCTGAGATGAAGATAGGTGACAACTGTGTCTAGGGGAATAAGGAAAAGTGAAAACTGAGCTCTGGTGGATAAAGGAAGGTGAGAACTGAGACCTGATAGATGAGGGAAGGTGGAAACTGAACCCAGGTAGATGAGGAAAATTGGGAACTGAACCCGGAAAAAGGAGGGAAAGTGACCACTGAGCTCTCCTTGAATGTGAGTGGGTTCCCCAGTGTTAAGAAGTGTAATCTCAGGTACTTCTCGTAGAGCTGCAGCTAAATGGCGCCCATCTGTATTGGCTGGCCCAGTCGCACCTAACTCTTGATAATGAGCATTAAAATCCCCAGCAATAACTACATTTGCCTGTGTGGCCAAGGCAAGCACTGCCTCTGCTTCTAGTTTACGTCTAGACGGCTTGTAGACGTTGTATATGAGGAGCTCAATATTAGCCATATTCACTGTTACTGCTAATACCTCTACTCCATCCCCACATGAAACTGGGTCTATGTATCTTGCTGGGTATGGTGTTCCTGACTAGGGTCATTAACCCTCTTTGTCTCCCCTGCTCATACGGTATAATATAGTGCTGATATGCAGCTAATCTGGAGAACTTCGTGGCTGGGAAAAGAGTTTCTTCCAAAATGATTATATCTGCTTCTATTGTGACTGCAGCTTCCTGGAGAGTGTTGCTTGTGTAAGCCAGGCATGTTCCACTGCAGTACTCGTAATGACCAGACGACGGTTTCCATAAGAGTTGCCTCTTCTAGTAGAGCTGCTCTTAAGTATCGACCTCTATATTCCCCACTTCGCAAGTGGTATCGCTGCAAATCTGACTGCACTCATTACTTATTCTCATCTCTTGCATTGTTGGAACCTGTGCATCCCTGTTGTCCATCACCACTGTTGGTGTTCCTGCACGGCGGACTGTGTCGAGTGTTCATCCCTGTCTCTTGTGTTGACACATCCCGTTGATCTTGAGGGACCAGGGCTTCAGGCAGCTCCCTGTCTCTTGTGTTGACACATCCCGTTGATCTTGAGGGACCAGTGCTTCAGGCAGCTCCCTGTCTCTTGTGTTGACACATCCCGTTGATCTTGAGGGACCAGTGCTTCAGGCAGCTCCCTGTCTCTTGTGTTGACACATCCCGTTGATCTTGAGGGACCAGTGCTTCAGGCAGCTCCCTGTCTCTTGTGTTGACACATCCCGTTGATCTTGAGGGACCAGTGCTTCAGGCAGCTCCCTGTCTCTTGTGTTGACACATCCCGTTGATCTTGAGGACCAGTGCTTCAGGCAGCTCCCTGTCTCTTGTGTTGACACATCCCGTTGATCTTGAGGGACCAGTGCTTCAGGCAGCTCCCTGTCTCTTGTGTTGACACATCCCGTTGATCTTGAGGGACCTGTGCTTCAGGCAGCTCCCTGTCTCTTGTGTTGACACATCCCGTTGATCTTGAGGGACCTGTGCTTCAGGCAGCTCCCTGTCTCTTGTGTTGACACATCCCGTTGATCTTGAGAGACCTGTGCTTCAGGCAGCTCCCTGTCTCTTGTGCTGACACATCCCGTTGATCTTGAGAGACCTGTGCTTCAGGCAGCTCCCTGTCTCTTGTGCTGACACATCCCGTTGATCTTGAGAGACCTGTGCTTCAGGCAGCTCCCTGTCTCTTGTGCTGACACATCCCGTTGATCTTGAGAGACCTGTGCTTCAGGCAGCTCCCTGTCTCTTGTGTTGACACATCCCGTTGGTCTTGAGGGACCTGTGCTTCAGGCAGCTCCCTGTCTCTTGTGCTGACACATCCCGTTGATCTTGAGAGACCTGTGCTTCAGGCAGCTCCCTGTCTCTTGTGTTGACACATCCCGTTGATCTTGAGGGACCAGTGCTTCAGGCAGCTCCCTGTCTCTTGTGTTGACACATCCCGTTGATCTTGAGGGACCAGTGCTTCAGGCAGCTCCCTGTCTCTTGTGTTGACACATCCCGTTGATCTTGAGGGACCTGTGCTTCAGGCAGCTCCCTGTCTCTTGTGTTGACACATCCCGTTGATCTTGAGGGACCTGTGCTTCAGGCAGCTCCCTGTCTCTTGTGTTGACACATCCCGTTGATCTTGAGGGACCAGGGCTTCAGGCAGCTCCCTGTCTCTTGTGTTGACACATCCCGTTGATCTTGAGGGACCTGTGCTTCAGGCAGCTCCCTGTCTCTTGTGTTGACACATCCCGTTGATCTTGAGGGACCAGTGCTTCAGGCAGCTCCCTGTCTCTTGTGTTGACACATCCCGTTGATCTTGAGGGACCTGTGCTTCAGGCAGCTCCCTGTCTCTTGTGTTGACACATCCCGTTGATCTTGAGGGACCTGTGCTTCAGGCAGCTCCCTGTCTCTTGTGTTGACACATCCCGTTGATCTTGAGGGACCAGTGCTTCAGGCAGCTCCCTGTCTCTTGTGTTGACACATCCCGTTGATCTTGAGGGACCAGTGCTTCAGGCAGCTCCCTGTCTCTTGTGTTGACACATCCCGTTGATCTTGAGGGACCAGTGCTTCAGGCAGCTCCCTGTCTCTTGTGTTGACACATCCCGTTGATCTTGAGGGACCAGTGCTTCAGGCAGCTGCTTCTGTGCATGTTGATGGTCAGGGGACTTGACCACCTGGCTCTTGTTGGTAGTGTGTGTGTCAGTGTCGTGTTGTTTGTCCTCCTGTGCTCTCTCCTCTTCTGGTAGATGAGGAAAGGTGACATCTGAGGGGTGGTAGATGAGGAAAGGTGACATCTGAGGGGTGGTAGATGAGGAAAGGTGACTTCTGAGGGTTGGTAGATGATGAAACTTGACATCTGAGGTGTGGTAGATGATGAAAGTTGACATCTGAGGGTTGGTAGATGATGAAACGTGACATCTGAGGGGTGGTAGATGATGAAACTTGACATCTGAGGGGTGGTAGATGATGAAAGTTGACATCTGAGGGGTGGTAGATGATAAAAGGTGACATCTGAGTGCTTGCAGATGGGAGAAGGTTTGTAGATGAGAAAAGATGGCAGATGATCCCAAGTAGATGAGGAACGGTGACAACTCATAAATGATATGTTAAGAAAGGTGGTGACAACAGAGCCCTATAAGAGGAAGAAAGGTGACAACAGAGCCCTATAAGAGGAAGAAAGGTGACAACAGAGCCCTACAAGAGGAAGAAAGGTGACAACAGAGCCCTACAAGAGGAAGAAAGGTGACAACAGAGCCCTACAAGAGGAAGAAAGGTGACAACAGAGCCTTATAAGAGGAAGAAAGGTGACAACAGAGCCCAACAGGAGGAAGAAAGGTGACAACAGAGCCCTACAAGAGGAAGAAAGATGACAACAGAGCCCTACAAGAGGAAGAAAGGTGACAACAGAGCCCTACAAGAGGAAGAAAGGTGACAACAGAGCCCTACAGGAGGAAGAAAGGTGACAACAGAGCCCTGCAAGAGGAAGAAAGGTGACAACAGAGCCTTATAAGAGGAAGAAAGGTGACAACAGAGCCCAACAGGAGGAAGAAAGGTGACAACAGAGCCCTACAAGAGGAAGAAAGGTGACAACAGAGCCCTACAAGAGGAAGAAAGGTGACAACAGAGCCCTACAAGAGGAAGAAAGGTGACAACAGAGCCTTATAAGAGGAAGAAAGGTGACAACAGAGCCCAACAGGAGGAAGAAAGGTGACAACAGAGCCCTACAAGAGGAAGAAAGGTGACAACAGAGCCCTACAAGAGGAAGAAAGGTGACAACAGAGCCCTACAAGAGGAAGAAAGGTGACAACAGAGCCCTACAAGAGGAAGAAAGGTGACAACAGAGCCCTACAAGAGGAAGAAATGTGACAACAGAGCCCTACAAGAGGAAGAAAGGTGACAACAGAGCCTTATAAGAGGAAGAAAGGTGACAACAGAGCCCTACAGGAGGAAGAAAGGTGACAACAGAGCCCTGCAAGAGGAAGAAAGGTGACAACAGAGCCTTATAAGAGGAAGAAAGGTGACAACAGAGCCCTACAAGAGGAAGAAAGGTGACAACAGAGCCCTACAAGAGGAAGAAAGGTGACAACAGAGCCCTACAAGAGGAAGAAAGGTGACAACAGAGCCCTACAAGAGGAAGAAAGGTGACAACAGAGCCCTACAAGAGGAAGAAAGGTGACAACAGAGCCCTACAAGAGGAAGAAAAGTGACAACAGAGCCCTACAGGAGGAACAAAAGTGACAACAGAGCCCTACAAGAGGAAGAAAGGTGACAACAGAGCCCTACAACAGAAAGAAAGGTGACAACAGAGCCCTACAAGAGGAAGAAAGGTGACAACAGAGCCCTACAGGAGGAAGAAAGGTGACAACAGAGCCTGATAAGAGGAAGAAAGGTGACAACAGAGCCCTACAAGAGGAAGAAAGGTGACAGAGCCCTACAAGAGGAAGAAAGGTGACAACAGAGCCCTACAAGAGGAAGAAAGGTGACAACAGAGCCTTATAAGAGGAAGAAAGGTGACAACAGAGCCCTACAGGAGGAAGAAAGGTGACAACAGAGCCTTATAAGAGGAAGAAAGGTGACAACAGAGCCCTACAGGAGGAAGAAAGGTGACAACAGAGCCTTATAAGAGGAAGAAAGGTGACAACAGAGCCCTACAAGAGGAAGAAAGGTGACAACAGAGCCCTACAAGAGGAAGAAAGGTGACAACAGAGCCCTACAAGAGGAAGAAAGGTGACAACAGAGCCCTACAAGAGGAAGAAATGTGACAACAGAGCCCTACAAGAGGAAGAAAGGTGACAACAGAGCCTTATAAGAGGAAGAAAGGTGACAACAGAGCCCTACAGGAGGAAGAAAGGTGACAACAGAGCCCTACAAGAGGAAGAAAGGTGACAACAGAGCCCTACAAGAGGAAGAAAGGTGACAACAGAGCCCTACAAGAGGAAGAAAGGTGACAACAGAGCCCTACAGGAGGAAGAAAGGTGACAACAGAGCCCTGCAAGAGGAAGAAAGGTGACAACAGAGCCTTATAAGAGGAAGAAAGGTGACAACAGAGCCCTACAAGAGGAAGAAAGGTGACAACAGAGCCCTACAAGAGGAAGAAAGGTGACAACAGAGCCCTACAAGAGGAAGAAAGGTGACAACAGAGCCCTACAAGAGGAAGAAAGGTGACAACAGAGCCCTACAAGAGGAAGAAAGGTGACAACAGAGCCCTACAAGAGGAAGAAAGGTGACAACAGAGCCTTATAAGAGGAAGAAAGGTGACAACAGAGCCCTACAAGAGGAAGGTGACAACAGAGCCCTACAAGAGGAAGAAAGGTGACAACAGAGCCCTACAAGAGGAAGAAAGGTGACAACAGAGCCCTACAAGAGGAAGAAAGGTGACAACAGAGCCCTACAAGAGGAAGAAAGGTGACAACAGAGCCTTATAAGAGGAAGAAAGGTGACAACAGAGCCCTACAAGAGGAAGAAAGGTGACAACAGAGCCCTACAAGAGGAAGAAAGGTGACAACAGAGCCCTACAAGAGGAAGAAAGGTGACAACAGAGCCTTATAAGAGGAAGAAAGGTGACAACAGAGCCCTACAAGAGGAAGAAAGGTGACAACAGAGCCCTACAGGAGGAAGAAAGGTGACAACAGAGCCCTACAGGAGGAAGAAAGGTGACAACAGAGCCCTACAAGAGGAAGAAAGATGACAAATGAGCTCTGGTACATGAAGCTCTGATACATGAAGGGAAGGTGACAATTGAGCCCTGGTAGATGAGGAAAGTTAACAACTGAGTCATGGCTGATGAGTAAAGGTGACAAATGATCCCTACTAGATGAGGATCGGTGATAACTGAGCCCTGGTAGATGGGGAAAAGGGACAACTGAGCTCTGGTTGATGACAAAAGTGCAGTGGTACATGAGGAAAGGTTACCTTGCGATGATTTCGGGGCTCAATGTCCCCCGAGGCCTGGTCCCGAAACTGGCCTCCTCCATACACCTGGAAGTTGACAAAAGAACCCTAACAGATGAGGAAAGGTGACAGTTGAACTCTGGAAGAAGAGAACAGGTGACAACTGAGTCCTGTTAGATAAGGAATGGTGATATTTGAGCCAAGGTAGATGAGAAAAGGTGACAAATAAGCCCTGGCAGATGGGGAAATGTGGGAATTGAGCCCTGGAAAATGAGAAATGTGACAACTGATCCCTTTAGTTGAGAAAAGGTGACAAAAGAGCCCTGCTGGATGAGGAAAGGTGACAACTTAGTCCTATTAAATCTAAAAAGATGACAGCTGAGCCCTTGTAGATGGGGAAAGGTGGAAATTGAGCTCAGGGAGATAAGGAAAGGTGACAACTGATTCCTGGTAGAGACTCATCACATTCTTGTGATGAGTCTAAGAAAATAGTGAGGCCGTTGAGTGGGATCAAACCCACATTCCTGGACTACCCGGGCACGGCACTACCGGCTGGACCACCATGACAGGACCCTCAGGGTTCACTCGGTAGTGCGTGTGTCTGGGGAGTCCATGGACCCGGGTTCGATCCCATCAATCACCTCCAGATTTTCTCACTGGAAGAAGCGTCTCAGAAATCCCTGAGGGAAGGAGAATGACGTCAGAAGCTGTGAAGACGGTTTAAAACCAGAAGAAAATAACACTCTGGTTTACAAAAGAACAGAGCGAGAGATGGTTTAGAGACGTGAGAGGTGCCTTAGAGATCTCTGAGGGAGACTGAGGTGAAGATGTATCTTGCGAGGCCACGGATCACGATTCATCAAGCATTCATCCATTCACCGACGGAAACTGCACATCTTTCCTGGATCACAACCAGTTTACAGGCTCAGAAGCACTTGGAGGTTATCTTTAGTAATAATAACCTCGGGATGTAAAGATTCCATGTTTATGAAACCTTAATTAATACAGACTAAGATACAAAGGTTTAGATGTAAAGGTTTCGTTCGTGTAGACAACAGCACGTGATGAATCCTGGGTCTGGGTGAGGTATTAAGATGACGTCATAGGAGAGAGAAGATGAGGTTAGAGAGGCCTCTGGTGGTGGTTGAGAGAGGCCTCTGGTGGTGGTGGTGGAGAGAGACCTCTGGTGGTGGTGGTGGAGAGAGGCCTCTGGTGGTGGTGGAGAGAGGCCTCTGGTGGTGGTGGAGAGAGGCCTCTGGTGGTGGTGGAGAGAGGCCTCTGGTGGTGGTGGAGAGAGGCCTCTGGTGGTGGAGGTGGAGAGAGGCCTCTGGTGGTGGTGGGGGAGAGAGGCCTCTGGTGGTGGTGGTGGAGAGAGGCCTCTGGTGGTGGTGGTGGAGAGAGGCCTCTGGTGGTGGTGGGGGAGAGAGGCCTCTGGTGGTGGTGGTGGAGAGAGGGCTCTGGTGGTGGTGGTGGAGAGAGGCCTCTGGTGGTGGTGGTGGAGAGAGGGCTCTGGTGGTGGTGGTGGAGAGAGGCCTCTGGTGGTGGTGGGGGAGAGAGGCCTCTGGTGTTGGTGGTGGAGAGAGGGCTCTGGTGGTGGTGGTGGAGAGAGGCCTCTGGTGGTGGAGGTGGAGAGAGACCTCTGGTGGTGGTGGTGGAGAGAGACCTCTGGTGGTGGTGGTGGAGAGAGGCCTCTGGTGGTGGTGGAGAGAGGCCTCTGGTGGTGGAGGTGGAGAGAGGCCTCTGGTGGTGGTGGGGGAGAGAGGCCTCTGGTGGTGGTGGTGGAGAGAGGCCTCTGGTGGTGGTGGTGGAGAGAGGCCTCTGGTGGTGGTGGGGGAGAGAGGCCTCTGGTGGTGGTGGTGGAGAGAGGGCTCTGGTGGTGGTGGTGGAGAGAGGCCTCTGGTGGTGGTGGTGGAGAGAGGGCTCTGGTGGTGGTGGTGGAGAGAGGCCTCTGGTGGTGGTGGGGGAGAGAGGCCTCTGGTGTTGGTGGTGGAGATAGGCCTCTGGTGGTGGTGGGGGGGGAGAGAGGCCTCTGGTGGTGGTGGTGGAGAGAGGCCTCTGGTGGTGGTGGTGGAGAGAGGCCTCTGGTGGTGGTGGTGGAGAGAGGCCTCTGGTGGTGGTGGTGGAGAGAGGCCTCTGGTGGTGGTGGTGGAGATAGGCCTCTGGTGGTGGTGGTGGAGAGAGGGCTCTGGTGGTGGTGGTGGAGAGAGGCCTCTGGTGGTGGTGGTGGAGAGAGGCCTCTGGTGGTGGTGGTGGAGAGAGGCCTATGGTGGTGGTGGTGGAGATAGGCCTCTGGTGGTGGTGGGGGAGAGAGGCCTCTGGTGGTGGTGGTGGAGATAGGCCTCTGGTGGTGGTGGTGGTGGTGGAGATAGGCCTCTGGTGGTGGTGGTGGTGGTGGAGAGAGTCCTCTGGTGGTGGTGGTGGTGGAGAGAGGCCTCAGGAGCTTGGGTTTTGTGTGTCATGTATCCCCACACTGAGGTATTCCCTCCGTACAATACAATATATTAATTAACAAAACTATGAACAATAGCCTAAAATATCAAGGAACACCTGGACACATCACCATACACCTGGACACAACACCATACACCTGGACACATCACCATACACCTGGACACAACACCATACACCTGGACACAACACCATACACCTGGACACATCACCATACACCTGGACACAACACCATACACCTGGACACAACACCATACACCTGGACACAACACCATACACCTGGACACAACACCATACACCTGGACACATCACCATACACCTGGACACAACACCATACACCTGGACACATCACTATACACCTGGACACAACACCATACACCTGGACACATCACCATACACCTGGACACAACACCATACACCAGGACACATCACTATACACCTGGACACAACACCATACACCTGGACACATCACCATACACCTGGACACATCACTATACACCTGGACACATCACCATACACCTGGACACAACACCATACACCTGGACACATCACTATACACCTGGACACATCACCATACACCTGGACACAACACCATACACCTGGACACAACACCATACACCTGGACACAACACCATACACCTGGACACAACACCATACACCTGGACACATCACCATACACCTGGACACATCACTATACACCTGGAAACATCACCATACACCTGGACACATCACTATACACCTGGACACAACACTACACACCTGGACACAACACCATACACCTGGACACATCACCATACACCTGGACACAACACCATACACCTGGACACAACACCATACACCTGGACACAACACCATACACCTGGACACAACACCATACACCTGGACACATCACCATACACCTGGACACAACACCATACACCTGGACACATCACCATACACCCGGACACAACACCATACACCTGGACACAACACCATACACCTGGACACAACACCATACACCCGGACACAACACCATACACCTGGACACAACACTATACACCTGGACACAACACCATACACCCGGACACAACACCATACACCTGGACACAACACCATACACCCGGACACAACACCATACACCTGGACACAACACTATACACCTGGACACAACACACCTGTCATCTGGACACAACACACCTGTCATCTGGACACAACACACCTGTCATCTGGATGACACCTTCCTTCTGGCCATAATGGTTCCTGGCGATACACACGTATGTTCCAAAGTCTTTTTCAGAAACATTTTTGATGGTAAAAATATGGCGATGGGTGGCGTGGGGGAAGCTGAGATGGGCGGCGTGGGTGGCGTGGGTGGCGTGGGCGGCGTGGGCGGCGTGGGCGGCGTGGGCGGCGTGGGCGGGTCTCAGGTGGTGGGTGTACGAGTCGAATGAAGTGTTGTGTGGTTGAGGAATGTAGAGCTTGGTGTCCATCATGGCGTCCGGGAGGGGCTGGCCGTCCTTGGTGTAGGTGACGTCTGGGGCGGGTCGCCCCGTCACTATGCAGGCCAGCTCCACCGCGTCCCCCGCCCCGGTCCTCACTATCCTCTGTGGGCGGGGACGGTAGGTGGTGAGGCGCCCCCTGGGGGGTGTCCTAGTACACACACACACACACGCACACACACACACACACACACACTGCCAGGCTGGCCAACATACGAACGGCATTCAGAAACTTGTGTAAAGAATCATTCAGAACTTTGTATACCACATATGTCAGGCCAATCCTGGAGTATGCAGCCCCAGCATGGAGTCCATATCTAGTCAAGGATAAGACTAAACTGGAAAAGGTTCAAAGGTTTGCCACCAGACTAGTACCCGAGGTGAGAGGTATGAGCTACGAGGAGAGACTACGGGAATTAAACCTCACTTCGCTGGAAGACAGAAGAGTTAGGGGGGACATGATCACCACATTCAAGATTCTGAAGGGGATTGATAGGGTAGATAAAGACAGTCTATTTAACACAAGGGGAACACGCACAAGGGGACACAGGTGGAAACTGAGTGCCCAAATGAGCCACAGAGATATTAGAAAGAACTTTTTTAGTGTCAGAGTGGTTGACAAATGGAATGCATTAGGGGGTGATGTGGTGGAGGCTCACTCCATACACAGTTTCAAGTGTAGATATGACAGAGCCCGATAGGCTCAGGAATCTGTACACCTGTTGATTGACGGTTGAGAGGCGGGACCAAAGAGCCAGAGCTCAACCCCCGCAAACACAACTAGGTGAGTACAACTAGGTGAGTACACACACACACACACAGAACACAGAACTCAGAGATAAGTCTGTACAAGATATGATGAACTATGTCAGCCAAAAGTGTCAGGACCCGGAGAGTAAAGTGCAGAGAGTAAACAGGTTCATCCCGTCCCAAAGGGAAAAATCCGAGAAGCAAAAGAAGAATCCATGGTATAATAGGGCATGTATGGAAGCAAAATTACTGAACTAAAGGGCGTGGAAGAACTTCCGGAATAACAGAACACCAGAAAGCAGAGAGAGATACCGGAGAACCAGGAATGAGTATGTTAGGATGAGAAGAGAAGCAGAGAAAAATAATGAAAATGATATAGCAAACAAAGCCAAGACTGAACCAAAGCTACTCCAAAGTCACATCAGGAGGAAAACAACAGTGAAAGAGCAGGTAATGAAACTTAGAATAGGCGAGGATAGGTATACAGAGAATGACAAAGAGGTGTGTGAAGAACTCAACAAGAGGTTCCAGGAGGTCTTCACAATAGAACAAGGTGAGGTCATTGCGCTAGGAGAAAGGGAAGTAAACCAGGTGGCCTTGGAAGGGTTCGAAATTACGAGTGAGGAGGTCAAAAGACACCTGCTGGATCTGGATGTTAGAAAGGCTGTTGGTCCAGACGGGATCTCACCATGGGCTCTGAAAGAGTGTGCAGAGGCACTTTGCTTGCCACTCTTCATAGTGTATAGTAGGTCACTGGAGACGGGAGACCTACCAGAAATAAGGAAGACTGCTAATGTAGTACCAATATACAAAAAGGGTGACAGACAAGAGGCACTGAACTACAGGCCAGTGTCCTTAACTTGTATACCATGCAAGGTGATGGAGAAGATCGTGAGAAAAAACCTGGTAACACATCTGGAGAGAAGGGACTTCGTGAAAAATCGCCAACATGGATTCAGGGAGAGTAAATCTTGCCTTACAGGCTTGATAGAATTCTACGACCAGGTGACAAAGATTAAGCAAGAAAGAGAAGGCTGGACGGACTGCATTTTCTTGGATTGTCGGAAAGCCTTTGACACAGTACCGCATAAGAGGCAGGTACATAAGCTGGAGAGACAGGCAGGTGTAGCTGGTAAGGTGCTCTAGTGGATAAGGAAGTACCTAAGCAATAGGAAACAGAGAGTTACGGTGAGGGGTGAGACCTCAGATTGGCGTGAAGTCACCAGTGGAGTCCCACAGGGCTCTGTACTCGGTCCTATCTTGTTTCTGATATATGTAAATGATCTCCCGGAGGGTATAGATTTATTTCTCTCAATGTTTGCTGACGATGCCAAAATTATGAGAAGGATTAAGACAGAGGAGGACTGCTTAAGGCTTCAAGAAGACTTGGACAAGCTGAAGGAATGGTCGAACAAATGGTTGTTAGAGTTTAACCCAAGCAAATGTAATGTAATGAAGATAGGCGTAGGGAGCAGGAGGCCAGATACTAGATATCATCTGGGAGAAAAAAAGTTTCATGAGTCAGAGAGAGAAAAAGACTTGGGGGTTGACATCACGCCAGACCTGTCTCCTGCAGCCCATATCAAGAGGATAACATCAGCGGCATATGCCAGGTTGGCCAACATAAAAGCGGCATTCAGAAACTTGTGTAAAGAATCATTCAGAACTTTGTATACCACATATGTCAGACCAATCCTGGAGTATGCGGCTCCAGCATGGAGTCCATATCTAGTCAAGGATAAGACCAAACTGGAAAAGGTTCAAAGGTTTGCCACCAGACTAGTACCCGAGCTGAGAGGTATGAGCTACGAGGAGAGACTACGGGAATTAAACCTCACTTCGCTGGAAGACAGAAGAGTTAGGGGGGACATGATCACCACATTCAAGATTCTCAAGGGAATTGACAGGGTAGATAAAGACAGGCTATTTAACACAAGGGGAACACGCACAAGGGGACACAGGTGGAAACTGAGTGCCCAAATGAGCCACAGAGATATTAGAAAGAATTTTTTTAGTGTCAGAGTGGTTGACAAATAGAATGCATTAGGAAGTGATGTGGTGGAGGCTGACTCCATACACAGTTTCAAGTGCAGATATGATAGAGCCCAATAGGCTCAGGAACCTGTACACCTGTTGATTGACGGTTGAGAGGCTGGACCAAAAAGCCAGAGCTCAACCCCAGCAAGCACAACTAGGTGAGTACAACTAGGTGAGTACACACATACGGGTGAGGACAGGTACACAGAGAATGACAAAGGGTTTTTTATTATTATTATTATTTTCTACCACAGACGTGGCCACACATTTGCAATGCTAACCAGCATATATACATTTTCTTCTGTCCTCCATGGACAGGGTTAGAGATGTGTTAAACATATAGTTCAAGGGTTTATTGAACAATCAACCACAGAAGGTGATTCGGTGCTTTTAAAATGCTAAGCTAACCTACATACGTAAATATATAGATACACAGATTTACGTATGCCCTACATAAAGTGTTCGATGTGTTTTTTAAATAGTGTCGTTAATGTGCATTTACAAAGGTGAAATGTGATTCTTATCAGCTTCCAAATATACTTTATACACATACACACACACATATACGTACATATACATATATACACACACACATGCATTCACATTCATTTGTCTCTTTTACTCTGACAGGGTGAGATAGCTGATAGAGAAACTAGTGTGCAATTAAGCACTTAATCACTGAAAGTGATTAAGGTGCTTTTACAAGCTCAGGTTATATAGTTACATCACATACATATATTGTATAATTGATATATTACATGGTCAATCTTGGGTACAAGTCCAATATATCATCAAGTGTTCCAGTACTCATATAGTAATTACAGAGTTCAGCATACCTTAGCCCAGGAGGGCGAAAGTCAGTCAACATGGGACATTCTACAATATAATGTTCAAGAGAGTGCATGTTTTCTCTTTCACAAAGTTGACAAAGAGGTGTGTGAAGAACTCAACAAGAGGTTCCAAAAGGTCTTCACAACAGAACAAATAGAGTTCACTGCGCTAGGAGGGATGGCTGTAAAGCAGGCGGCCTTGGAAGTGTTCGAAATTACAAGAGATGAAGTCAAGACTGATGAGGGCGGACTGCATTCTTTTGAAATGTCGGAAAGCCTTTGACACAGTACCACATAAAAGGCTGATGCATAAGCTGGAGAAACAGGCAGGAGTAACTGGTAGGGCGCTCCAGTGGATAAGGGAGTATCTAAGCAATAGGAAGCAGAGAGTTACAGTGAGGGGTGAGACCTCAGATTGGCGTGAAGTCACCAGTGGAGTC
Organism: Procambarus clarkii; assembly: GCF_040958095.1. NCBI lineage: Eukaryota > Metazoa > Arthropoda > Malacostraca > Decapoda > Cambaridae > Procambarus > Procambarus clarkii. The sequence continues at coordinate 9,392,761 of NC_091190.1, read as the reverse complement.
CCACAGGGCTCTGTACTCGGACCTATCCTGTTTCTGATATGCGTAAATGATCTCCCAGAGAGTATAGACTCATTCCTCTCAATGTTTGCTGACGACGCCAAAATTATGAGAAGGATTAAGACAGAGGAGGACAGCTTGAGACTTCAAGAAGATCTGGACAAGCTGCAGGAATGGTCGAACAAATGGCTGTTGGAGTTTAACCCAAGCAAATGCAATGTAAGGAAGATAGGTGTAGGGAGCAGGAGACCAGATACACGGTATCATTTGGGAAATGAAATACTTCAAGAGTCAGAGAGAGAGACCTGGGGGTTGATATCAGGCCAGACTTGTCCCCTGAAGCCCATATCAAGAGGATAACATCAGCGGCATATGCCAGGTTGGCTAACATAAGAACGGCCTTTAGAAACTTGTGTAAAGAATCTTTCAGAACTTTGTATACCACATATGTCAGACCAATCCTGGAGTATGCGGCTACAGCATGGAGTCCATATCTAGTCAAGCATAAGACTAAACTGGAAAAGGTTCAGAGGTTTGGCACCAGACTAGTACCCTGAACTGAGGGGTATGAGCTACGAGGAGAGGCTACAGGAATTAAACCTCACGTCACTGGGAGGCAGACGAGTTAGAGGGGACATGATCACCACATATAAGATTCTCAGAGGAATTGATAGGGTAGATAAAGATTGACTATTTACCACAAGGGGCACGCGCACTAGGGGACACAAGTGGAAATTGAGTGCTTAAATGAGCCCTTACCTTGAGGTGATTCCGGGGCTTAGCGTCCCCACGGCCCGGTCGTCGACCAGGCCTCCTGGTTGCCGGACTGATCAACCAGGCTGTTGGACGCGGCTGCTCGCAGCCTGACGTATGAGTCACAGCCTTGTTGATCAGGTATCCTTTGGAGGTGCTTATCCAGTTCTCTCTTGAACACTGTGAGGGGTCGGCCAGTTATGCCCCTTATGTGTAGTGGAAGCGTGTTGAACAGTCTCGGGCCTCTGATGTTGATAGAGTTCTCTCTCAGAGTACCTGTTGCACCTCTGCTTTTCAACGGGGGTATTCTGCACATCCTGCCATGTCTTCTGGTCTCATGTGATGTTATTTCTGTGTGCAGGTTTGGGACCAGCCCCTCTAATATTTTCCACGTGTAAATTATTATGTACCTCTCCCGCCTGCGCTCAAGGGAGTACAGTTTTAGGCTCTTTAGTCGGTCCCAATAGTTTAGATGTTTTACTGAGTGGATTCTAGCAGTAAAGGATCTCTGAACGCTCTCCAGGTCAGCAATTTCTCCAGCTTTGAAATGGGCTGTCATTGTGCAGCAGTACATATACAGAGAACATATACGGCACGCATAGACGCAATAAAGCACCTAAATTATTGGGATCGTCTCAAAGCTCTCCAAATGTACTCACTAGAAAGAAGACGAGAGAGATATCAAATAATATACACCTGGAAGATACTGGAGGGCCAAGTACCAAATCTACACAGTAAAATAACAACGTACTGGAGTGAACGACATGGAAGAAAATGTAGAATAGAACCAGTGAAGAGCAGAGGTGCCATAGGCACAATCAGAGAACACTGTATAAACATCAGAGGTCCGCGGTTGTTCAACGTCCTGCCAGCAAGCATAAGAAATATTGCCGGAACAACCGTGGACATTTTCAAGAGGAAACTAGATGTCTTCCTCCAAGGAGTGCCGGACCAACCGGGCTGTGGTGGGTATGTGGGCCTGCGGGCCGCTCCAAGCAACAGCCTGGTGGACCAAACTCTCACAAGTCGAGCCTGGCCTCGGGCCGGGCTTGGGGAGTAGAAGAACTCCCAGAACCCCATCAACCAGGTATCAACCAGTACTCCACTCTAGAGAGCACAAGCGTTTTGAAAAGTATCATCATCGATATAGCATCTCTAGTGTGAAAAGTTCTTGTTATCCAACCTGTCATTTTTCTTGCAGTTGTGACGGCTACTTTATTGTGTTCTTTAAAGGTAAGGTCTTCCGACATGAGTACACTTAGATCCTTTACATTGCCTTTTCGTTCTATGTTATGATTTGCCTGAGTTTTGTACGTGGTTTCCGTTTTTATATTTTCATTTTTTCCATAGCGCATGAGCTGGAACTTATCTTCGTTAAACACCATATTATTTTCTGTAGCCCATAGAAAGACCTGATCTACATCTGACTGGAGATTTGCCGTGTCCTCTATGTTCCCTACTCTCATGAAGATCCTAGTGTCATCTGCAAAGGATGATACAGTGCTGTAGGTTGTGTTCTTGTCTATGTCCGATATGAGGATGAGAAAAAGTACTGGAGCAAGCACAGTACCCTGGGGGACTGAGCTCTTCACGGTTGATGGGCTGGATTTTATTTTGTTGACTATTACACATTGGATTCTGTTGGTCAGGAAATTGTAGATCCATCTGCCTATTTTTCCGGTAATTCCTTTTGAACGCATATTATGTGCAATAACACCATGGTCACATTTATCAAAAGCTTTTGCGAAATCTGTGTAAATTACATCAGCGTTTTGTTTGTCTTCCATAGCATCTAATGCCATATCATTGTGGTCCAGCAACTGTGACAGGCAAGAGCGCCCTGTTCTCAAACCATGTTGTCCGGGGTTATGGAGATGCTGTGATTCCATGTATTTTGTGATCTTACTTCTTAGCACTCTCTCAAAAATTTTTATGATGTGCGATGTTAGTACTATCGGTCTGTAATTTTTTGCCTCTGCCTTATTTCCTCCTTTATGAAGTGGTGCTATCTCTGCTGTTTTTAGTATGTCAGGAATAACGCCAGTATCTAGGCTTTGTCTCCACAGAATGTGGAGGGCCTGCGATAGTGGTTTTTTACAGTTCTTTATGATTATGGAGTTCCAAGAATCCGGGCCTGGTGCAGAGGGCATAGGCATACTGTTTATGGCTTCTTCAAAATCCAGTGGGGATAGTGTGACGTCTGATATATGATTTGATGTTGGTGTCATATCCATGAAAAATTCATTTGGGTTATCAATCTTTAGTGTGTTTAATGGCTCGCTGAAAACAGAGTCGTACTGCGTCCTCAGTAGCTCGCTCATTTCTTTGTTGTCATCGGTGAAAGTTCCATCTCCCTTTCGCAGGGGCCCGATACTAGATGTGGTTTTTGATCTTGATTTTGCATAGGAGAAAAAATATTTCGGATTTCTCTCTATTTCACTGATGGCCTTTTGCTCTCTTTGCCTCTCCTGGGTTTTGTATGATTCTTGTCGCTTGCGTTCAATTGTTTCTATTTCTCTACCTAACCTTCTTCGCCGTTCTTGAGATAGGGTGCGACTTTCAAGTTGTTCCGCGATTCGGTTTCTTCGCCTATATAGGGAACGACGTTCCCGTTCCAATCTGCATCTCTTCCTCTTTTTTCTTAGGGGTATGCGGTTTGAACATATTTCTAGTGCTACTGAGCTTATTTTTTCCAGGCACTGGTTCAGGTTTGCATTTTCTAGCTGTTCTTCCCAGTTTATTTCTGTGAAGTCCTGGTTTATTTGCTCCCAGTTTATCTGTTTATTATTGAAGTTGAATTTGCTGAAATCTCCTCCACCGGGAATCTGGACTGGTTTTGAAGGTCTACTCCCCATGGTTGTCATAACTTCAATTAAGTTGTGATCTGAGTAACAGGTATTTGTAATCATTATGTTCCTGATCAATTCATCATTATTAGTGAAAATGAGGTCCAGCGTGTTCTCCTTCCTAGTTGGTTCTACTATTTGCTGGTTTAAGGCAAACCTGTCGCACATCCGTAGCAGGTCATTTGCATGTGCCTGTTCATTTAGGCTACTTCCTGGTATTCTTTCTGATATTACTGTATTAGCCAGGTGCTTCCATTTCAGGTGCCGTAGGTTGAAGTCCCCAAGCAGGATGATGTTCGGAGCTGGATTTGTGAGGTTTTCCAAGCAGTGTTCTATTTTCATTAGTTGGTCTTTAAACTGCTGAGGGTTTGCCTCCGGTGACTTATATACAAGGACAATACCTACATTTAGAATCTCTATTTTGATTATCAGCACTTCCACCATATCATTTGAGGTGTTTAGCAGCTCAGTACAGATGAGTGTGTCTTTGATGTAGAGGCTGACCCCACCCTGAAGCCGGTGTTTCCTATCACATCTGAAAAGATTTTACTCTGAGATCCATATTTCACCATCATGGTAGTCCTTTGTGTGGGTCTCTGTTAGGGCTGCAAACACTGCATTTGCCTCATGAAGGAAACCATCTATAAAGTGAACTTTGTTGGACTTGCGTGTTTTTATACCCTGGATGTTGGCAAATATAAATGATGTTATCGTGTTAGTTGAAGTGCTGGATGCCTTACTTGGTGTTAATATCTGAGGCTATCTGAGCCATAGAAAAGTTAGAAATAATTTTTTTCGTGTCAGAGTAGTAGACAAATGGAATGCATTAGGCAGTGATGTGGTGGAGGCTGACTCCATACACAGCTTCAAGTGTAGATATGATAAAGCCCAATAGGCTCAGGAACCTGTACATTAGTTGATTGACAGTTGAGAGGCGGGACCAAAGAGCCAGAGCTCAACCCCCGCAAGTACAATTAGGTAAGTATACACACACACATCGGGTTCGATTCCCGGACCAGGCAGAAACAAATTGGCAAAGTTTCTTTCACCCTGATGTCCCTGTTACCTAGCAGTAAATAGGTACGTGGGAGTTAGACAGCTATTACGGAGCTGCTTCCTGTGTGTATGTGGGGGGGGGGGATTAGTTAGTAGTTAGTTACAGTTGATTGAAGTTAGGCGGACAGAAAGAGCAGAGCTCAACCCTCGCCAGTACAACTAGGTAAATACACACACACACCAGATTCGTCCCGGAATTGAGAGGTATGAGCTACGAGGAAAGGCTAAAGGAGCTGAACCTCACGTTCCTGGAAAACAGAATAGTAAGGGGAGACATGATAACCACCTACAAAATTCTCACGTGAATTGACAGGGTAGACAAAGAGAAACTGTTCAGCACGGGTGGAACACGAACAAGGGAACACAGGTGGAAACTTAGTACCTAAATGAGCCACATTGACATTAGAAAGATTTTTTTCAAGAAGTTGCACTCCTAGTAAAACGGGAGTGAAAGTTTGAAGAACTCAAGAATCAAAGTGAAAATATATACACAGACTCCATCATTAGGACACTGACAGCAGAGGAAAGAATAAATGTGGTGTTGGTAATTCACAACACCCCCCCCCCCCACCCGCCCCCCACCATGGGGGGGGGTGGCATTGCTCTCTGCAATGCCTCCATGCAAAGCATGCATGGAGGCATTGCAGAGAGCAGCAACATTGGCCTCCAGGTATGCCCTCTACAGGTAGTGGCACACTTCCTGTGCCACAGGTAGTGTGGGGTCTGGTAGCTGTGTGGAGAGCGCGCAGGGCTCGTAATCCTGTGGCCCGGGGTCGATTACTGGACCAGGTAGAAACAAATGGGCAAAGTTTCATTCAACCTGATGTACCTGTTACCTAGCAGTAAATAGGTACCTGGGAGTTAGACAGCTGTTACGGAGCTGGTTCCTGAGTGTGTGCGTAGAAAAAAATAGTAGTTACTAACAGTTGATTGACAGTTGAGAGGCGGGCCGGATGAGGGAGGGCTCAACCCCCGCAAGCACAACCAGGTGAGTACAGAATAAGAGCTAAACATCTAGCCATGGGGGACCTAAATCATGGAGAGGTTGACTGGGAAATCCAGAAATCCTCTTGTGGGGAAGAAACGTGGGGAGCGAAATTAGTGAAAGTTGTAGAAAGAAACTTCTTAACACAGCATGTAAAGGAGAACACAAGAGAAAGGGGAGGAGACACACCAAGTCTGCTGGACTTGATCTTCACCCAGAATGAGGAAGACATTGAGAACTAAGAGCATGAAGTCCCACTAGGAGCAAGTGACCATTGTGTCCTGGTGCTCGACTACATGATGGACCGCACAACAGTGCCCATAAGACAAGGAGTCAGGGAAGGGAGAACAGACTATACAAAAGGAGACAACATGAAAGTAAGAGAGTATCTGGGAAGTGTACAATGGGAGGAGGAACTCAGAGGGAAGACGGCCCAGGAAATGATGGACCAAGTAAAACTGAGGTGTAAAGAGGCAGAAGAGAGATTCATACCACTATTTAGGGGAAAAAGATAGGAGGGCATATAATAACCTGTGTTCAACAGACATGCCGGGAAGCAAAAGCAAAAGACAGGAGGGAGTAGAGGAAATAGAGAAGGCAAAGGACAGAAGTGAACCGGAATAGATGCAACAGGGCCACGAGTGACTACATAAGCATAAGAAGATTGGCAGAAAGAAACTGAAAATGATATTGCCTCCCAAGCAAAGAGCCAACCGAAACTCCTGCATAGCCACATAAGGAATATGACAGTGAATGACCAATTGACCAGGTTACGGACAGGGGGAGGTCAGTATACAGAAAATGATAAAGAAATTTGTGAGGAGCTCAATGCCAGCTTCCAGGGAGTGTTCACTACTGAGCCTGAACAGCTCCCAGAGCTACATGAGGAAGCAACACCTGAAGAGAAACTTCTAAATATCGAGGTAACAGCAGAGGAAGTAAGACTACAACTAGCATCACTGACTGTAACTAAAGCTACTTGGGCATGATAGAATATCACCATGGATGTTAAAAGAAGCAGCACAAGCCCTCAGTATACCTCTAGCTCTAATCTTTAATGAGTCCCTTACAAGGGGGGGGGGGGTATTGACAAGTTGCTGGAAGAAGGCAAATGTGGCGCCAATCTACAAGAAACGAGATAGAGAAGAGGGACTTAACTACAGACCAGTGTTACTCACAAGCATTCATTGCAAAGTACTTGAAACAATTATAAGACTAAGACTAATTGCACACTAGAAAGAAATGGGGTTCTAAGTAAATAACAACAAGGCTTTAGAGCAGGGAATTGAAGCATGGCGATCCTCCTAGAGTTTTATGATAAGGTAACGAAAAGAAGGCAAGACAGAGAAGGATGGGCAGATTGCATATTTCTGGACTGCCAAAAAGACATTAATACAGTACCACACAGGCGGTTACTATACAAACTTGAGAGACAGGCGGGAGTAGACGGCAACACATTATCATGGGTAAGGAATTACCTGACAGGTGTCAGAGAGTGACAGTGAGGGGCGAGGAGTCGGACTGGCGTAGAGTAATAAGCGGGGTGCTTCAAGGACCGGTGCTGGGACCCATACTGTTCCTCCTTTATGTAAATGACTTGACTGTAGGAGTTGAGTCTTATATGTCAGTGTTTGCAGATGATCCAAAGCTAATGAGCAGGATTGAGACAAATGAGAATTCCAAGATTCTCTAGGATGATATGAACAGGTTGCAGAGCTGGTCCGAGAAAGGGCTGCTAGAGTTCAACACCAGCAAGTATAAGGTGATGAAAATGGAAACAGGCACCAGAAGACCGAAAGGCCAATACACGATAATGGAAACTACATCCCTATGACGACTGGAAAAAAAGACCTGAGAGTGGACAAAACACCGAACCTAACTCCAGAGGCTCATATAAATAGAATAACGTCAGCCGCATTCTCTACTCTGGCAAAAGTCAGAACATCCCTCAGAAACTTGAATAAGGAGGCTTTTAGATCACTATATACCGCCTATGTGAGACCAGTCTTAGAGTATGTAGCCCCATCCTGGAGTCTCATCTTAAAAAAAAAAAAATGAGGCTCGAAAAAGTGCAGAATTTTGCAACGAGACTCGTCCCAGAGCTGCGAGGGATGAGGTACGAAGACTACCGGAATTATACCTGAAGACGTTAGAAAGGAGGAGGGAGAGAGGGGACATGATACAGACGTATAAAATACTTAGAGGGATTGACTGGGAGGAAACAGATGAATTGTTTACAATTAATAACAATAGAACAAGGAGTACAGATGAAAGCTTGAGACTCAGATGTGTCATGGGTATGTTAGAAAGGTTTCCTTTAGCGTAATGGTAGTGAGTAAATGGAATGACCTAAAGGAACAGGTTGTAGAGGCTAACTCCATTCATAACTTTAAAAGCAGGTATAATAGGGAAATAGGTCAGGAGGCATTGTATTAGACAACGGCTAGAAAAGCGGGGTCCAAGGGCTAGAGCTCGATCATACAGGCACAAATAGGAGTATAAATGGGTGAGTATACACACACACACACACACACACACACTCACTTGTGTTGTGACCATCGTGTTGGGTGGACGTGGGGTTGGGAGCTCCTGGTTCACTAGTGGAGTGGGAGGGGTAATCAGGCAACTTCGAAGTGAAAAAGTATGTACAAGTGAATGAAAAAACCTTGGGTTTTGACCAAAGCCATAAGGTAGTGAAGAAAAACAGTTTAAGTAGCGTAATTGAAAATAGTTGATGAAGTACTGTGGCAGTGTGGAGCAGACCTCACCGACCTCTGACCGTGACCTCACCTCCGGCAGCAACCCTTCTACCACCACGTGGGACGACGCTTGGAGATTCACTCACCTATTGTGTTAGCAGGACGGTAAGATACTTGGAACCCCAGTGGGTAAGGTTGCATTATAGCAATGACTAGGTCAGGAAGGGTGTCTAGGTCCAGCAGTATTATGATTGAAGAAGAAGATAGGTTTGTGGAGAAGATGATTGGGAAATTTGTAGAGAAGAGGGATGTTTGGATAGATGATCTAATCCAGGGGATTAAAAGTGAAGTCTTTAATAAGATACAGGACGAGGTTCAAAGACTCAAACAAGAGTTTATGGATTATATTCAAGAGGAAATCAGGAAGAGCAGGGTAGAATGGCAAGGAGAAATATTTAGGCTTACTAATGAATTTGGCAGGAATAAGGGAAGCTTGGCAGGGGAAGGGGGAGTAGTAGTAGGTGGAGTAGCGGGTGTGGGAGGGGTGGGGGTCAGCCAGGGAGGGGGCCACCAGCATGACCCTGAACTGAGAAAGAGGACAATCATAATCCATGGATTGCTTGAAGCCAGGGCACCATCGAGGCAGGAAAGGATGGAGATTGAGGATTTGGAGCTACAGGGGATCATGAGAGCCCAGATGGCAGGGAATGAGGTGCAAGTCCAACGACGCATTGGACCATACAACTATAACAGGAAACGACCTATCCTGGTACAGTTCACTAACGAAGAGGCAGTGGATTACATACTGCATGACAAACACTTACTCAGAGGTAGCGAAAATTACTACAACGTATATATTGACAAATTCATGACGAAGGAGGAGCAGATAGCCCACAGAGCAAGCAAACAACAATACAACTCTTCCCATTTGAGCGTAGCTACACACCCCAATGCTAATCCACCCCATGCTAACCAGCTCACACCTTCTCAGGTCACTCCCTCCCCAAATCAGCCGCCCCTGCTTATCTCCCCAACACATCCCTTGACCCCTCTGACTCCACTGCAGTCAAATTCATCCCACATTCCAAGGACCCCCTCATCACCTCAACCCCCAAAACCCGTCCAGCCCTCATCCCCTCAACCCCCAAAACCCACCCAGCCCTCATCCCCTCAACCCCAAGAACCCACCCAGCCCTCATCCCCTCAACCCCCAAAACCTACCCAGCACTCACCCCTCCTCATCCCCTCTCCTTCCATGTGACCCCTCACCCTTGCAAGGGGGGGGGGGAGGTGGGAGGTTCCCCCCACCCCCTCTATCCTTCCCCCCTCCCAACCTCTCAACCTCTATCTGACTCCCAACCTTACGCTATCTCCCAACCCCTCTATGCCTATCAAACCCTCCCTAATCTTCAGACCCAGTATGCCATTCCTACTCCAGACCTACCTACCCAGGCCCTACCCCAGACCCTCCTACCTACCTTCCTAGAAGCCCAGCCCCCATTAGCCCCCCAAGCACCCCTCCTGACCCTCTTTCACCCCCCCATACACCCCCGGACCCCCCCCCCCCACAGACACCCCCCGGATCCCCCCGGACATCCCCCGGATCCTCCCCGCCCCCAGTCATCCCCCAGATCCCCCCTGCCCCCAGTCACCCCCCAGACACCCCCCAGATCCCCCCAGACCCCCAGAGAAAGGGAGAACTCTGGTACAAGAGTTTCCATGAAGAATCTCAAGGTTTGGTACACCAATGCTGATGGGGTATCTAATAAAGCAGAAGAGATAAAAGAAAGAGTGAGTGAAGCAGATCCTGACATAGTTGCAATTGTGGAAACTAAAATTAATGACATGATCTCAGATGCAATCTTTCCTGAAGGGTACCAGGTGATACGAAAAGAGAGGACACAGAGACAGGGAGGGGGAGTGGCACTCCTAATAAAGCAGAAATGGAAGTTTGAAGACCTGGGAAATCGGGTTACCAATGAGTGCACAAACTTCATACATGGAACTCTGACAGTAGATGGGAGGAAGATTGTGATCTTGGTAATCTACAATCCCCCACCAAACAGTAGAAGACCCAGGCAGGAGTATGATGACAACAACAAGGCATGTATAGATGAACTGCAGAAGGCAGCAACACTAGCCCACAGAATGAGAGCGAAGCTGCTGATCATGGGGGATCTAAATCATGGAGAGATAAATTGGGAATCAAGGAATCCCCATGGAGGGGACGAAACGTGGGGAGCGAAATTAGTAGATGTTATAGACAGGAATTTCCTAACACAACATGTGAAGGAAGACACAAGGGAAAGAGGAGGAGATGCACCGAGCCTATTAGACCTGATTTTCACCCAGAACGTAGAAGATATTGAGAATTTAGAGCACGAAATACCTCTAGGGGCCAGTGACCATTGTGTCCTAGTCTTTGACTACATGATGGAATTCAAACTTATGACCATGGGACAAGAGATCTGGGAAAGGAGAGTTGACTACAGGAAAGGGGACTATAAGAGGATAAGGGACTATCTGGGTGAAGTGCAGTGGGAGGAAGAAATTAGAGAAAAAACAGTCCAAGATATGATGGACCTAGTCATACAGAAATGCCAGGAGGCCGAAGAGAGATTTATACCAACAGTAAAGGGAAAAAATATGAAGGAATATAATAACCCATGGTTTAATAGACAGTGTCAGGAAGCAAAAATGGCCAGCAGGCGGGAGTGGAGGAAGTACAGAAGACAAAGGACAGAGGACAACAGGATCAGATACAACAGAGCTAGGAACAATTACATTAACATAAGACGAACATCGGAAAGGGACTATGAGAACGATATTGCAATCAAAGCGAAAAAACAACCTAAGTTACTACACAGTCATATAAGAAGAAAATGTCGGTGAACGACCAAGTGACAAGACTAAGGAAGACAGAGGGGGCATATACTGAAAGTGACAAGGAAATCTGCGAGGCACTGAATGCCAGTTTCCATGGAGTGTTCACTACCGAGCCTGAGCAGCTCCCATTGTTGGAAGGGGTTACCCTAGATGAAAGACTATCAGATATAGAGGTGACAGCAGAGTAGGTAATGAAACAGTTGACAATTCTAGATGCAACTAAAGCAGTTGGACCAGACAAAGTATCACCGTGGATACTAAAAGAAGCAGCGCAGGCCCTCAGTGTGCCTCTGGCAATCATCTTTAATGAGTCACTTATGTCGGGAGAATTGCCCAGTTGCTGGAAGAAGGCAAATGTCGTGCCGATCTTCAAGAAAGGTGATAGGGAGGAGGCACTTAACTATAGACCTGTATCACTGACAAGCATCCCCTGTAAAATACTGGAAAGAATAATTAGGCTACGACTGGTTGCACACCTGGAGAACATTAGGTTTGTGAACAAACATCAACATGGGTTCTGGACAGGAAAATCGTGCCTAACAAACCTTCTGGAATTCTACGATAAAATAACGAGGATAAGACAGGACAGAGATGGTTGGGCAGACTGCATATTTCTGGACTGCCAAAAAGCCTTTGACACAGTACCGCACATGAGACTGCTGTTCAAGCTCGAGAGGCAGGCGGGGGTGGGGGAAAAGGTCCTAGCATGGATAAGGAACTACCTAACAGGAAGGAGCCAAAGAGTTACGGTAAGGGGCGAGAAGTCGGACTGGCGAACAGTAACAAGTGGAGTACCACAAGGATCGGTGCTGGGATCAATTCTATTTCTTGTATATGTTAACGACATGTTTACAGGCGTAGAGTCCTACATGTCGATGTTTGCGGATGACGCAAAGTTGATGAGAAGAGTTGTTCAGGTCCAAGAGGACCTGAACAGGTTGCAGAGATGGTCAGAGAAATGGCTACTGGAATTCAACACTAGCAAATGTAAAGTTATGGAAATGGGACTAGGAGATAGGAGACCAAAGGGACAGTACACAATGAAGGGGAACAGGCTACCTGTGACGACGCGCGAAAGAGACCTGGGTGTGGACGTAACACCTAATCTATCTCCTGAGGCACATATAAATAGGATAACGACAGCAGCGTACTCTACACTGGCAAAAGTTAGAATATCATTCAGAAACCTAAGTAAGGAGGCATTTAGGGCGCTTTACACTGCCTACGTGAGGCCAGTCTTAGAGTATGCCGCCTCATCATGGAGTCCCCATCTGAAGAAGCATATAATGAAACTGGAAAAGGTTCAGAGGTTTGCAACGAGACTCGTCCCAGAGCTACGAGGGATGGGGTATGAGGAGCGCCTGAGGGAACTGTGCCTTATGACACTAGAAAGAAGAAGGGAGAGGGGGGACATGATAGGAACGTATAAAATACTCAGAGGGATTGACAGAGTGGACATAGACGAAATGTTCACACGGAATAGTAACAGAACGAGGGGACATGGATGGAAGCTTGAAACTCAGATGAGTCATAGAGATGTTAGGAAGTTTTCTTTTAGCGTGAGAGTAGTGGGAAAATGGAATGCACTTCAGGAACAGGTTGTGGAAGCAAATACTATTCATAATTTTAAAACCAGGTATGATAGGGAAATGGGACAGGAGTCATTGCTATAAACAACCGATGCTCGAAAGGCGGGATCCAAGAGTCAATGCTCGATCCTACAGACACGATTAGGTGAGTACAACTAAGTGAGTACACACACACACACACACACACACACACACACACACACACACACACACACACACACACACACACACACACACACACACACACACACACACACACACTCACACTCACACTCACACTCACACTCACACGCACACGCACACACACACACACACACACACACACACACACACACACACACACACACACACACACACACACACACACACACACACACACACACACTCACACACACACACACACACACATACATACACACACTGTGTATGTATGTGTATGAAGCTGCTGGTCATGGGGGACCTAAATCACGGAGAGATAAATTGGGAAACGAGGAATCCCCATGGCGGGGAGGAGACCTGGGGAGCGAAGCTGGTAGACGTTATTGACAGGAATTTCCTAACACAGCATGTGAAAGAAGATACTAGGGAAAGAGGAGGGGATACGCCCAGCCTATTAGATCTCATTATCACTCAGAATGTAGAAGACATCGAGCAGTTGGAACATGAAATACCACTAGGAGCTAGTGACCATTGTGTCCTAGTCTTTGACTACATGATGGAGCTTAAAATTGTGACCAAAGGACAAGAGGTCCGGGAAAGGAGACTTGATTACAGAAAAGGGGACTACAGAAGGATAAGGGACTACCTGGGAGAAGTGCAGTGGGAGGAAGAACTTAGAGGAAAAACAGTGCAAGGTATGATGAACCAAGTCATATTGAAATGCAAGGAGGCTGAAGATAGATTTATTCCAACAATAAAGGAAAAAAGCAGGAGGGAATATAATAACCCATGGTTTAATAGACAGTGTCAGGAAGCAAAGGTGAGAAGCAGGAGGGAGTGGAGGAAGTACAGAAGACAAAGGACAGAGGACAACAGGATTAGATGTAACAGAGCTAGGAATGATTACATTAACATAAGACGAGTGTCGGAAAGGAATTATGAGAACGATATTGCAGTCAAAGCGAAAAAGCAACCAAAATTACTACATAGCCATATAAGAAGGAAGATGTCGGTAAATGACCAAGTGACAAGACTGAGGAAAACAGAAGGGGCATATACAGAAAGCGACAAGGAAATCTGCGAGGTACTAAATGCAAAATTCCATGGAGTGTTCACAACCGAGCCTGAGCAGCTCCCATTGTTAGAAGAGATTACCCAAGATGAAAGACTATCAGATATAGAGGTGACAGCAGAGGATGTAATGAAACAGTTGACAACACTGGATGCAAATAAAGCTGTTGGACCAGACAAAGTATCACCGTGGATACTCAAAGAGGCAGCGCAGGCTCTCAGCGTGCCTCTGGCAATGATCTTTAATGAGTCACTTATGTCGGGAGAATTGCCCAGTTGCTGGAAGGAGGCAAATGTCGTACCGATTTTCAAAAAGGGTGATAGGGAGGAGGCACTTAACTACAGACCCGTATCACTGACAAGCATCCCCTGCAAAATTCTTGAAAGAATAATTAGGCTAAGACTTGTTGAGCACCTGGAGAGCATTGGGTTTGTAAACAAGCACCAACATGGGTTCTGGACAGGGAAATCATGCCTAACAAACCTTTTAGAATTCTATGATAAAGTAACAAGGATAAGGCAGGACAGAGAAGGCTGGGCAGACTGCATATTTCTTGACTGCCAAAAGGCCTTTGATACGGTACCGCACATGAGACTGCTATACAAACTTGAGAGGCAGGCAGGAGTAAGCGGAAAGGCCCTAGTATGGGTGAAAAACTACCTAACAGGAAGGAGCCAGAGGGTAATGGTAAGGGGCGAAAAGTCGGACTGGCGAACAGTAACAAGTGGAGTACCTCAAGGATCGGTGCTGGGACCAATCCTCTTTCTAATTTACGTAAATGATATGTTTACAGGAGTGGAATCATACATGTCAATGTTTGCAGATGACGCAAAATTAATGAGAAGAGTTGTGACAGACGAGGATTGTAGGATCCTCCAAGAGGACTTAAACAGGCTGCAGAGATGGTCAGGGAAATGGCTACTGGAGTTTAACACCAGTAAATGTAAAGTTATGGAAATGGGATCAGGTGACAGGAGACCAAAGGGACAGTACACAATGAAGGGGAACAGCCTACCTGTAACGATTCGAGAAAGAGACCTGGGAGTGGATGTGACACCTAATCTAACTCCTGAGGCACATATAAATAGGATAACGACAGCAGCGTACTCTACACTGGCGAAAATTAGAACTTCATTCAGAAACCTAAATGAGGAAGCTTTTAGGGCGCTTTACACTGCCTACGTGAGACCCGTCTTAGAGTATGCCGCGCCATCATGGAGCCCCCACCTGAAGAAACACATAAAGAAACTGGAGAAGGTTCAGAGGTTTGCGACGAGGCTTGTCCCAGAGCTACGAGGGATGGGATATGAAGAGCGGCTGAAGGAACTGAACCTTACGACACTAGAGAAAAGAAGGGAGAGAGGAGATATGATAGGGACATATAAAATACTCAGGGGAATTGACAAAGTGGAAATAGATGAAATGTTCACACGTAATAATAACAGAACGAGGGGACATGGGTGGAAACTGGAAACTCAGATGAGTCACAGAGATGTTAGGAAGTTTTCTTTTAGCGTGAGAGTAGTAGAAAAATGGAATGCACTTGGGGAACAGGTTGTGGAAGCAAATACTATTCATACTTTTAAAACTAGGTATGATAGGGAAATGGGACAGGAGTCATTGCTGTAAACAACCGATAGCTAGAAAGGCGGGATCCAAGAGTCAATGCTCGATCCTGCAAGCACATATAGGTGAGTACATATAGGTGAGTACACTAGGAATGGTCTAGAAAATGGCTGCTAAAGTTCAACTCAGGAAAGTGTAAGGTGATGAAATTAGGCGAAGGGAGCAGGAGGCTGAACATAAGGTATCATCTGGGAGGGGAAATCCTGCAAGAGTCAAATAGAGAGAAGGATCTGGGGGTTGATATCACACCGAACCTGTCCCCCAGAGGCCCACATCAAAAGAATATCATCAGCGGCATATGTTAGACTGGCCAACATAAGAACTGCCTTCAGAAACTTGTGTAAGGAATCTTTCAGAACCCTGTATACCACTTATGTAAGACCAATCCTGGAGTATGCAGCTCCAGCCTGGAGTCCATACCTAGTTAAACACAAGACAAAGTTAGAGAAGATTCAGCGGTATGCCACCAGGCTCGTCCCGGAACTGAGAGGATTGAGCTACGAGAAAAAGCTAAAGGAGCTGAACCTCACATCCCTGGAAAACAGAAGAGTAAGGGGAGACATGATAATCACCTACAAAATTCTCAGGGGAATTGACAGGGTGGACAAAGACAAACTCTTCAGCACAGGTGGGACACGAACAAGGGGACACAGGTGGAAACTTAGTACCCAGATGAGCCACAGAGACGTTAGAAAGAATTTTTTCAGTGTCAGAGTAGTTAATAAATGGAATGCACTAGGAAGTGATGTGGTGGAGGCTGACTCCATACACAGTTTCAAATGTAGATATGATAGAGCCCAGTTGGCTCAGGAATCTGTACACCAGTTGATTGACAGTTGAGAGGCGGGACCAAAGAGCCAAAGCTCAACCCCCGCAAGCACAAATAGGTGAGTACACACACATACACACACACACACACACACACACACACACACACACACACACACACACACACACACACACACACACACACACACACACACACACACACACACACACACACAGCATGTCAGAGAACCCACAAGGATGAGAGGAAATGACGAACCAGCGAGACTCGACCTGGTCTTCACCCTGAACGACTCTGACATAAGAGAAATCGGTTTTGAGGCCCCAGTATGAGCGACCACAGTATATTGGTGTTTGAGTACCTGATTGAAGAAGGGTTATTGAACTCGAGGAGGGATACCGAAACCAAAAGGTTAGCATACCGAAAGGAAAACTATGAGGGGATAACAAAATTCCTAACAGATATAGCATGGGAAACAGAGCTCAGGGAAAAGACGGCCCAAGATATGATGGATTACATCACACAAAAGTGCATGGACGCAGCAAACAAATTTGTCCCAGCCCAAAAGGAAAACAGTGAAATGAAGATGAGAAACCCATGGTTTAATCAGAGATGTAAGCTAGCTAAGCAGCAAAGTAAAAGGAAATGGAGAAACTATCGGAATAACAGGACACTTGAGAGCAGAGAAAGATACCAGAATGCCAGGAATGAATATGTTAGGATGAGAAGAGAGGCAGAAAGACAATACGAAAATGACATCGCAAGCAAGGCAAAGACTCAGCCTAAATTGCTGCATAGCCACATCAGGAGAAAAACAACAGTAAAGGAACAGGTTTTGAAATTAAGGATAGGGGCAGAAGAAGTCACTACAAACGACAAGGAAGTGTGTGAGGAACTGAATAAGAAATTCCAAGAGGTCTTCACCTTAGAGCAAGGAGAAATCCCAGAGATAAGAGAGGGAATAGCTAACCAGGAACCACTGGAAGAGTTTGAGATTACCAGCGGGGAAGTAAGGAAGTGTTTACTAGAGTTGGATGTGACAAACGCTATAGGCCCAGATGGAATGTCCCCTCGGATACTAAAGGAAGGAGCAGAAGAACTGTGCCTCCCACTCTCCATAGTGTATAACAAATCTCTGGCAACAGGGGAACTGCCAGAAATTTGGAAAGCAGCTAACGTAGTCCCGATATACAAGAAAGGGGATAGACAGTAGGCACTGAATTACAGGCCAGTGTCCCTAAACTGCATACCATGCAAGCTGATGGAGAAGATTGTGCGAAGAAAGCTAGTGGAGCACCTGGAGCGAAAGAACTTTGTAACACAGCACCAACATGGATTCAGGGATGGCAGGTCCTGCCTCACAGGGTTACTTGAATTCTACGACCAGGCAACAAAAATAAGGCAAGAAAGAGAAGGGTGGGCAGACTGCATATTTTTGGATTGTCAGAAAGCCTTTGATACAGTGCCACACAAGAGGCTAGTGAAAAAGCTGGAGATGCAGACTAGAGTGAAAGGGAAGGTACTCCGTTGGATACAGGAGTACCTAAGCAACAGGAGACGAGTCAGTGTGAGAGGTGAGGTCTCAGATTGGCGAGACGTTACAAGTGGAGTCCCGCAGGGGTCAGTCCTTGGACCTATACTGTTTCTGATATATGTAAATGATCTCCCAGAGGGTATAGAATCGTTTCTCTCAATGTTTGCCGATGATGCAAAAATTATGAGGAGGATTGAAACAGACGACGATAGTAGGAGGCTACAAGATGACCTAGGCAGACAGAGTGAATGGTCCAACAAAGGGCTGTTGAAGTTCAACCCGAGTAAATGCAAAGTAATGAAACTAGGCAGTGGAAACAGGAGGCCAGACACAGGATACAGAATAGGAGATTAAGTACTTAATGAAACGGACAGAGAGAAAGATCTAGGAGTTGATATCACACCAAACCTGTCTCAAACCTGAAGCCCACATAAAAAGAATAACGTCTGCGGCATATGCGAGGCTGGCTAACATCAGAACAGCGTTCAGGAACCTGTGTAAGGAATCATTCAAACTTTTGTACACCACATATGTAAGACCAATCCTGGAGCATGCGGCCCCAGCATGGAGCCCGTACCTATTCAAGCACAGGAAGAAGCTGCAAAAAGTTCAAAGGAATGCCACTAGACTAGTCCCAGAACTAAGAGGAATGAGTTACGAGGAAAGGCTGCGGGAAATGCACCTTACGGCACTGGAAGACAGAAGAGTAAGGGGAGACATGATCACAACCTACAAAATCCTCAGAGGAATCGACCGGGTAAACAAGGATAAACTATTCAACACTGGTGGGACGCGAACAAGGGGACACAGGTGGAAACTGAGTACCAACATGAGCCACAGAGACATTAGAAGGTACTTTTTTAGTGTCAGAGCAGTTACCAGATGGAATGCATTAGGCAGTGATGTGGTGGAGGCTGACTCCATACACAGTTTCAAATGTAGATATGATAGAGCCCAGTAGGCTCAGGAATCTGTACACCAGTTGATTGACAGTTGAGAGGCGGGACCAAAGAGCCAAAGCTCAACCCCCGCAAGCACAAATAGGTGAGTACACACACACACACACACACACACACACACAACAAGGACAGAAACCGACTTGTAAAGGTGGTGTTTACAAACGAAACCACGAAGGAGGACATTCTCGAAAGGAAGAGTCGTCTGCAGCATATGGAGGGATACAAAAAAGTATTCCTGCAGAGGGACAGGACGAAGGAGGAGAGAGCCAGGGCAGCAGAGGCAAGAAGGAAGCGCAGGGAGAGAGGAGCAAACCAGGAAATCACAGCCCTCATCACAACAGTCCCAGAGACAAGAGGAGAACCCAAAACCAGCATCCCAGCAACACCAGAAGGGGGGGGGGCAACACCACCACCCCCCCTCTGCATAGAAACCCTCCCTTCCCCTCACCCTACCCTCCCCCCACCCAAACACCCCATTCTGACCCTGACACCCCTTCCCCATTCCCATCATGTCCCCCCTTCCACCTTTTTCCCCCTGTCCCCCCTCCCCCTTCATCCCATACCCTCCCTATCCCTCTTCCCCCCTCACTGCGTATCCTCCATGTCCCCCCTACCTCCTTAACCCACACCCTGCCTGTCCTCCTTCCCTTAAACTCCCACCCCCAACCCCAAAATCCTCTGAGACCCTGCAAACCACCTCACAGATCCTCTCACCCACGGAACAGCTTCCCACACCAGCAGAATGCTCGCCAAGAAAGGGACATGAAAATGAACAGAAGAAAGTGAGCTTCAAGGCGATGTACACTAACATAGATGGGATTTCAAATAAAACAAGTGAACTTGGAGAATGGGCACTAGAAGAAAACCCAGACATAATAGCACTCACAGAAACAAAGTTAACGAAAATCATAACAAACGCAGTGTTTCCACAGGGCTACTATATAGTGAGGAAAGAGAGAGAAGGGAGAGGAGGAGGTGGTGTAGCTCTGCTACTTAGAGAAGGTTGGAGTTTCGAAGAGATGGTAATTCAGAACTGTGAAGGTTTCAGTGACTACATTTCAGGCACCATAGCAACTGGAGGACAGAAAATTAGAATAGTAGTCATATATAACCCCCCACCAAATAACAGAAGACCCAGACAGGAATATGATAGAAACAACTTGGCCACCATCAATATAATAGAGGGAGCAGCTTCTGTGGCTAGCAGGAACGGATCCAGACTTCTAATCATGGGAGACTTCAACCATGGGAAAATAGATTGGGGGAACAGAGACCCACATGGAGGCCCAGACACATGGAGAGCTAAGCTGCTGGATGTGGCAACAAGAAACTTTCTAAGCCAACACGTCAAGGGACCAACAAGAATGAGAGGAGGGGATGAACCAGCCTTGCTTGATCTGATATTTACCCTAAATGAGTCGGATATAAGGGAAGTTAAGTTGGAAGCCCCCTTGGGAATGAGTGATCATAGTGTATTGAGCTTTGAGTACCTGGTTGAGCTGGGAATTATCACCCCAAAAAAGAACTGGGAACCAAAGGGCTGGCGTACCGAAAGGGAAACTATGAGGAAATGAATAAATTCCTATGGGATATACATTGGGACACAGAACTCGGAACCAAGTCCGTACAAGACATGATGGACTATGTCACCCAAAAATGTCAGGAGGCTGTAAGCAGGTTTGTCCCAGCCCGACAGGAAAAAACAGAGAAGCAAAGGAAGAATCCATGGTTTAATACGGAATGTATGAAAGCAAAGGAGCAGAACAAAAGGGCATGGAGGAACTTCCGTAATAACAGAACACCAGAAAGTAGATAGAGATACCAGAGAACCAGGAACGAGTATGTCAGTGTGAGAAGAGCAGCTGAGAAAAGGTATGAAAATGATATAGCTAATAAAGCCAAGACCGAACCAAAGCTACTACACAGTCACATCAGGAGGAAGACAACAGTGAAGGAACAGGTGATGAAACTTAGGGTGGGCGAGGACAGGTACACAGAGAATGTCAAAGAGGTGTGTGAAGAACTCAACAAAAGGTTCCAGGAGGTCTTTACAATAGAACAGGGAGATGTCGCGGCGCTAGAAGAGGTGGCAGCAAACCAGGTGACCTTGGATAGGTTCGAAATTACAAGAGATGAGGTCAAGAAGCACCTATTGGAGCTGGATGTGAGAAAAGCTGTTGGGCCGGATGGAATCTCGCCATGGGTATTGAAAGAGTGTGCAGGAGCACTTTGCCTACCACTCTCCATAGTGTATAGTAGGTCACTGGAAACGGGGGACCTACCAGAAATATGGAAGACTGCTAATGTAGTACCAATATACAAAAAGGGTGACAGACAAGAGGCACTGAACTACAGGCCAGTGTCCTTAACTTGTATACCATGCAAGGTGATGGAGAAGATTGTGAGAAAAAACCTAGTAACACATCTGGAGAGAAGAGACTTCGTGACAACCCATCAACATGGGTTCAGGGAGGGTAAATCTTGCCTTACAGGATTGATAGAATTCTACGATCAGGTGACATTTTTTTGGACTGTCGGAAAGCCTTTGACACAGTACCCCATAAAAGGTTGATGCATAAGCTAGAGAAACAGGCAGGAGTAACTGGTAGGGCGCTCCAGTGGATAAGGGAGTACCTAAACAATAGGAAGCAGAGAGTTACAGTGAGGGGTGAGACCTCAGACTGGCGTGAAGTCACCAGTGGAGTCCCACAGGGCTCTGTACTTGGACCTATCCTGTTTCTGATATACGTAAATGATCTCCCAGAGGGTATAGACTCATTCCTCTCAATGTTTGCTGACGACGCCAAAATTATGAGAAGGAGTAAGACAGAGGAGGACAGCTTGAGGCTTCAAGAAGACCTGGACAAGTTGCAGGAATGGTCGAACAAATGGCTGTTAGAGTTTAATCCAAGCAAATGTAATGTAATGAAGATAGGGGTAGGAAGCAGGAGACCAGATACAAGGTATCACTTGGGAGATGAAATACTTCAAGAGTCCGAGAGAGAGAAAGACCTGGGGGTTGATATCACGCCAGACCTGTCCCCTGATGCTCATATCAAGAGGATAACAGCAGCAGCATATGCCAGGTTGGCTAACATAAGAACGGCCTTTAGAAACTTGTGTAAGGAATCTTTCAGAACATTATATACCACATATGTCAGACCAATCCTGGAGTATGCGGCACCAGCATGGAGTCCATATCTAGTCAAGCATAAGACTAAAATGCAAAAGGTTCAAAGGTTTGCCACCAGACTAGTACCCGAGCTGAGAGGTATGAGCTACGAGGAGAGACTACGGGAATTGAACCTCACTTCGTTGGAAGACAGAAGAGTTAGGGGGGATATGATCACCACATTCAAGATTCTCAAGGGAATCGACAGGGTTGATAAAGACAGGCTATTTAACACAAGGGGCACACGCACTAGGAGACACAGGTGGAAACTGAGTGCCCAAATGAGCCACAGAGATATTAGAAAGAACTTTTTTAGTGTCAGAATGGTTGACAAATGGAATGCATAAGGAAGCAATGTGATGGAGGCTGACTCCATACACAGTTTCATGTGTAGATATGATAGAGCCCAATAGGCTCATGAACCTGTACACCTGTTGATTGACGGTTGAGAGGCGGGACCAAAGAGCCAGAGCTCAACCCCCGCAGGCACAACTAGGTGAGTACAACTAGGTGAGTACACACTCACACACACACTCTCATGCTGAGGTGGGACCAAACAGCCAAAGTTCAACCCCTGCAAACACAGCTAGATAAGTACACACACAGATTAGTAATATCCATTTTTGCAGACGATGTTAAGTTATTGATGAGACAATGGGAGAGGGAGGCTGTTGGAGGTGCAGGAGCAGCCTGGCACAGTACAGAGATGGTGTCAAAAGTGGCTACTTAAGTTTAATCCTGAAAATGCAAAGTGATGAAAATAGAAAGACAGAAAGAAGGCCTGAAGGGCAGCATTGGATGAGGGACAGATATGTTCCTACCTCACACCAGGACACATAGTCAGTATTCAATAAGAATATACACATCCACTTATGAAACCTTTACATCTTTTCTTAATAATGGCGGCTTTGTTTGCATTTATTAAACAGTTTATGAACTTGGAAACTTCACAGCCCGAGGTTATTTGTTAAAAACAAACTTGCCGCGTTTGTGACCGCATAAACATAATTAATGTCAACAAACTCGCCAGGATTAAGGAAAGATGTACACGTTCCGTAAGTGGTTGAGTAAATGCTTCATGAATCCTGGCTCAGGTCTGGGAGTCGGCAACTTTCTACCTCAGAGGAGGGGACTGATCTGGAGGCTGAGAATATCCTACCTCAGAGAAGGAGACAGATTTGGAGGCTGACAATTTCCTACCTCAGAGAAGGAGACATGAGCAAAGCTCACATATATTATTATTGCTTGCTCAGACCACCTGTAGCAGACCAGTTTTTTTTTCTACCACAGACGTGGCCACACATTTACAATGCTAACCAGCATATATACATTTTCTTCTGTCCTCCATGGACAGGGTTAGAGAAGTGTTAAACATATAGTTCAGGAGTTTATTGAACAATCAACCACAGAAGGTGATTCGGTGCTTTTAAAATGCTAAGCTAACCTACACACGTAAATACATAGATAAACAGATTTACGTATGCCCTACGTAATGTGTTCGATGTGTCTTTTACATAGTGTCATTAATGTGCATTTACAAATGTGAAATGTAGTTCTGATCATCTTCCATATATACTTTATACACATATACATACACACACACATATACGTTCATATACATATATATACATACATATACATACATATATATACCTACATGCATTCACATACATTTGTGTCTTTTACTCTGACAGGGTGAGATAGCTGATAGAGAAACTAGTGTGCAATTAAGCAATTAAGCACTGAAGGCGATGAAGGTGCTTTTACAAGCTCAGGTTATATAGTTACATCACATACGTACATTGTATAATTGATACATTACATGGTCAATCTTGGGTACAAGTTCTAGTGGAAAGTGATGCGAGTGTTTCATTAGCAGTCACAAAGAGAATATTTAAACTAATATCTAATGAAAATCTTACTGACCTAACATACTCACAAAGACCTGAAAGCTGTAGCTCTAAACCCTATGTTATATACCCTAAGCAGACATTCATATATGGAACTAATAGAGCAAGAACTCTGCAATGTGATGTTATAGTGGCCAGAATACGGCTGGGATATAGACGTATCTGGCAGCTTTCTCAAACCCCAAATGTCGAATACACAATGTGTCAACTTTGAGAAAGTCTCGAATACACAGCAGTTGTACATGCTTATTTAGCCGTTATACAGCTGTGGACCTTTGGTTAGTGGTGTAATCTATAAATAAAACTGATTTAAGTGTTCACATACTGCTTAAAAAGATAAGTGTGTGAACGATAAAGAAGTGAGTGATATCTCACGATATCTCAGTGAGCCGCAGCTGACGCCAACAGCTGACTGAGTCCAGCAGACGCCGTTACAACACCACGTCAACATTGACAGTGAACTACACTACACACTCTGGCCCATCAAGCGGGTGAAGTCTTAGCACAGCAAGACAGCTCCGTACCTGCATCTTAACACAATAAGTGAAGTTGGTGGTGTAGACAGTGATTGGATCCAATTCCTTATGCCACTAACCCCATTTATTGGAAGTGCGGATATATCTTGGGCTTACGAGCTCATCTCCGTAAGTAAATTACTTGTCACTAAAATAAAATTATACTGACTAGGTTAATAAATATTTTATACAGTGCAATTGCTTAAAGATAAATTTAAGTATACTTTTGCAATAAATAAATTCATATCAATAAAGGATAAAATAATCTTGGTATTGTTTATAATATAATACATATGAGGCAAGATAACAGGTCAAAAGGATAGATTAAAATGATGTGTTACCATATCAGTGATCGCTTCATTATATATATTCTTATATTTTTTACCAAAGGGTAAAGTGGTAATTTTCATCCAACAGGTTAATGAAAGCTGCACCGTTGCTGCTGGAACACCCTGGAACTGAGCCAGCCAGGACACACACACACTAGACACAGTCCACTAGCACACGAAGACAGCAACAGTGTCCTAGTGGTCACTGGATATGACTATGATCACTGTAGACAGTGATCATAGTCTGTTGTTATGTTAGTTGTTAGATCTTTATTTTAGGGAGTCAGAAAGGTAAAAATACGACATGAGGATCTTTGACAATCCGCCGGTGTCCTGCCCCCGTCGATGCCACTGTTAGCCCACAGGTAAATTCAGGTAATTTAAGTCGCCGTGAGAGATGTGCAGGAAGCACTGAAGAAGAGACGTCTGCGACTTACCTTCTCTGTGATAATGTGTGGAGGATAGTGGACGGTGAGGGCCATGGCGGCGGTGGCCGGCTCCCCGATGCCGTTGTCGGCCGTGCACAGGTAGGTGCCCTCCGCCAGGTGATCCACGCCCTCCAGCGTCAGGCTGTTGCCCTGCAGGAGGCCCGCCAGGCGGTGGCTCAGTCACACCACGTGAGGTAATTATCAGTAGAAAGCGCTTAGCTAGTGTGACAATATAGCGCTTGTAAGGGGGGGAGGATGAGAACAATGAACTGAGGAATGAGGAAACATTAAATGAAGGTTTCCAACCACTTGGACAATCGGAGATCGAACGCCGTCAAGTAAGAAGCAAGACCAACGCTGCACCGACTAGTTCTACTGGTGGACAAAAGATGTTATACTTATTTTTCTTGGTGAAACATTTTAGCAGTCCACCTGCCCCAGCCGACCAGTGACACTGAAGAGTCAGGTTACCCAGCCCCCTTCATGGGTAAACTTCTCACCTCTCCTCTTCCCACAATGGATATTGCGGGATGTGGGAAGGTACTGGTATCTTCCCCTAATGTGTATATTCTGTTCTGATGCCTCTGAAAATGCTGAAGCGTAATTCGGCGTAATTTTCAACCAATTCTTCTTTTGACGTCACTAAATTGCAGAAGTTATGAGGCAATGAAATTCGTCCTGAGTCAGATCAACCGGCACGTGTCCGTTCCCAATATCCAGCGATGGTTGTGAGAATATCTCAGCTGATGGATCGTTTTGCAGCTGGACACACATATTTGTAGTTAATTTTAACGTCTTTATGTGGCGCCAAAAAGTAGAGAATTTCAGGCGAGCATTTATTTCGTCCGCTGGTGTCGATCGAGGAATTACAGGTAAAGTTTGCCTGAAATCTCCTGCAAGCAATATTAATATGTTCCCAAATGGTCTGATGTTTCCATACAAATTTTGCAATGATCGGTCAAGAGCATCGAGCGATTTTTTGTGAGTCATTGTGGATTCATCACAAACAATAAGTTTGCATTTCTGCAATACTTTTCCCAAGCCGGATGCTTTGCCAATGTTGCACGTGGGAGTTTCAAAGAACTGCATGTTCAATGGCAATTTCAAAGCCGAATGAGCAGTTCTTCCACCTGGTAGCAATGTCGCAGCTATTCCGGACGACACAAGAGCTAAGGTTATGCCATTTTGGGATCGAAATGCTTCCAGAATCAATCTAATTAGGAAGGATTTACCAATTCCTCCTGGGACATCTAAGAACATTTCTCCAAGCCCGTTATTGACAGTTTGAATGATTTGATTGTAAATGCCTTTTCGCTCAAGCGTTAGCTTAGGAATATTTGATTGTACATACGACAACAGATCACCCGTGTTGTAACTTTGTTCACGACGCAATTCTATATCGAACGAAACAGCAGCAGATCGATTCACTGATGGCATTTTCAACTAATTGAGAACTTTGTTCGCGATTTCTAAGCACAATTCTTCAATCAATATCAATGCTTCGTTGTAGATTTTTTATGTGAAATCCATGTTCATATTTGAATTTTCCTTGCGTATTCGACGGATAATATCTTCAGCCATATGCGATTTATATTTCTCCCATAACTCTGTTGGAGATAAGGAGAGCCGGCGGTCAATATGATAGCAAACAATGCACGAATTTGATTTGGATGTGACGTGTTGGACGCGTCATTAATGCATACATCCCAATGTCGGTCGTTCGCCAATAAATTCAGAGCTTGACATGCACTATGGGAAGTGGCATGTGTTACACCATTGACAAATCTCAGTTGCTGGAAAGACGTTGGACCGGGCACATTTACCAACAGCATGCGAAGAAAAAAGCATTCATCCTGATTGGGATGGACGTTGTACAGTCTGCCTATTGTAGTTTGTTTGAATATGCCAGGTTGTCCGTCGACTTGCTCTCCTCGTTTGCGTCGTTCAAATGATTTTCTACTGGTATTCCATGATACATAAGAACGTCCGAATACAGCAGTGTTTTCGCAAACGCGTCATTTTGACATAACGTGAAGAAAGCAGCTAACATTGTAGCCGGTGGATTCAACGCTGTTTGCTACACATTTGCAGCTGTGAAATAAACATGTAGTCCATTTTCTTGTTTTCAAAACAAAACAAAAAATACTAACGAAATATTTCAATTCAAACACAATCAATCGACACAGCTCAATTTCACCACCAATTGCACAGAAGAACAGTTAATAAAACGAAATGGAAAAAACAAAAGCAAATAAACTATACACACGAAATGAACGGTATGGTAAACAACACAGCTCCATTTCAACGCAATGTCACACAAAATAATTAAATCAAAATGAAAATAAAATAAAATCTATAAAAATTCAATTTATCAATGCAATCGAAAACACTGAAATGGAATCGTAACATATTTTGTATTGCATATGTTGCTCTGACGTGCAACAGATGGCGCTGTTTAAAATAAAACATGTTTTTACCTGTCACAGGTGTGACATCTATATAGTAGTACATAAAAACATGCACGTATTCGAATGAAACGTTGTGTCAAAATTTCAAAGCAATTGGTGAAGAACTTTCGGAGGTTAGCGATTTTGAACAAACGAACATTTCCATTTTTATTTATATAGATCTATATCGACTATCAGTGACCGTACAAGTGTCGAGTGGTTTAAGTCTCCGTGTACACCAGTTGCAATGTGCTCCTGGTGGTCTGGGTTCGAGTCACTTCTGGGGTGTGGAGTTTTCAGTTGCATATATGCTTGGGGACCATTCAAGCTTGTTCGCATTTGCGTTGCTCACGTGGCCCCACAAGAATGAAGTGATTTGATGAAATAGCTATGCCCAAGATTACCATCAAAGTGCCATCGGGGTGGTTGTTAAAATAGCCTCGGCTATCACTGCCTTTTGTACGGTCACTGATGGTCGAATGGTTTAAGGCACCGTGTACACCAGATGCAATGTGCTCCTGGTGGTCTGGGTTCGAGTCACTCCTGGGGTGTGGAGTTTTCAGTTGCCTATATGCTTGGGGACCATTCAAGCTTGTTCATATATATATATATATATATATATATATATATATATATATATATATATATATATATATATATATATATATATATATATATATATATATATATATATATATATATATATATATATATATATATATATATATATATATATATATGACCGAAAAAGTAAGATTAATAATTCTAACACGAATTTTCTCAATATTTCTTACGTTTCTTTTCACTGTCGATGGTAATTGAAAAATCAATTATCAAAAATTCATTTTTATTTCTAGTCTGACGCGACACTTGAACGCGTTTCGTAATAACTTATTACATTTTCAAAGACTGTAGTTTACACACACACAAATATAACCTGCAAACACTAAACAGAGTTCTACTATGCTATCATTTAAACAGCTTTTGTCTTATATATGCGCATTTGGGTGAGGTGATATGTTACAACAGTTTTGGATGAGGTGAACAAAACTTTCAACACAAGACAGAATGGTGCAATGGGTATGAATTGGATACATTAAAGGGGAGAATGGAAGTGACTGCAAAGGGCCTATTGGCCCATATTTCTTGATGCTTCTATATTGGAGCGGAGTCTTGAAGTGGGTAGAATATAGTTGTGCATTAATTGGCTTTTGATTGCTGGTGTTGACTTCTTGATGTGTAGTGCCTCGCAGATGTCAAGCCGCCTGCTATCGCTGTATCTATTGATGATTTCTGTGTTGTTTGCTAAGATTTCTCTGGTGATGGTTTGGTTGTGGGAAGAGATTATATGTTCCTTAATGGAGCCCTGTTGCTTATGCATTGTTAATCGCCTGGAAAGAGATGTTGTTGTCATGCCTATATACTGAGTTCTTTGAGGCTTACAGTCCCCAAGTGGGCATTTGAAGGCATAGACGACGTTGGTCTCATTTAAAGCGTTCTGCTTTGTGTCTGGAGAGTTTCTCATGAGTAGGCTGGCCGTTTTTTTGGTTTTTATCGTAAATCGTCAATTGTATCTTCTGATCTTTGTCTGTAGGGATAACATTCCTATTAACAATATCTTTCAGGACCCTTTCCTCCGTTTTATGAGCTGTGGAAAAGAAGTTCCTATAAAATAGTCTAATAGGGGATATAGGTGTTGTGTTAGTTGTCTCTTCAGAGGTTGCATGGTGTTTCACTTCCCTTCTTATGATGTCTTCAACGAAACCATTGGAGAAGCCGTTGTTGACTAGGACCTGCCTTACCCTACAGAGTTCTTCATCGACTTGCTTCCTTCCTGAGCTGTGGCTGAGAGCACGGTCGACATAAGCGTTAACAACACTCCTCTTGTACCTGTCTGGGCAGTCACTGTTGACATTGAGGCACATTCCTATTTGTTTCCTTTGTGTAGACTGCAGTGTGGAACCTCCACTTCTTTCCCTTACTGTTACATCTAGAAAGGGCAGCTTCCCATCCTTCTCCATCTCGTAAGTGAAACGCAACACAGAATTCCGCTCAAATGCCTCCTTCAGCTCCTGCAGATGTCTGACATCAGGTACCTGTGTAAAAATGTCGTCAACATACCTGCAGTATATGGCCGGTTTCAAGTTCATGTCGACTAAGACCTTTTGTTCAATGGTACCCATGTAGAAGTTCGCAAACAGGACACCTAGGGGAGAACCCATGGTGACCCCATTTACTTGCTTATACATGTGCCCATCCGGGCTCAAGAAGGGTGCCTCTTTAGTACAAGCTTGGAGTAGTTTCCTTAGAATGTTTTCTGGTATGTCAAGAGGAGTACAGGCCGGATCACGATACACTCTGTCCGCTATCATCCCGATTGAATATATATATATATATATATATATATATATATATATATATATATATATATATATATATATATATATCTTTGGACAACACCCACCAGTGGGACTCGAACCCAGAAAGCACAACTACCTTCCAGTAGCCGGCATAACTAGTATGCTTTAACCCACTACGCCATCAGACCTTACAAAAGAAGTAGATAGTTCGAGATATATATCTCAAACATCTCCACCTCCCGAAGGCACCAGATGAGTGAGGGGTCAGTCTGCATTTTTCATCAAGCCACTGTCAATGTGAGAGAACTCGTGTCCAGCTTATAAGCCTATACTTGCATAAACCACAAGTGAAGATTAACAATCTTTGGACAACACCCACCAGTGGGACTCGAACCCAGAAACACAACTACCTTCCAGTAGCCGGCATAACTAGTATGCTTTAACCCACTACGCCATCAGACCTTACAAAAGAAGTAGATAGTTCGAGATATATATCTCAAACATCTCCACCTCCCGAAGGCACCAGATGAGTGAGGGGTCAGTCTGCATTTTTCATCAAGCCACTGTCAATGTGAGAGAACTCGTGTCCAGCTTATAAGCCTATACTTGCATAAACCACAAGTGAAGACTAACAATCTTTGGACAACACCCACCAGTGGGACTCGAACCCAGAAAGCACAACTACCTTCCAGTAGCCGGCATAACTAGTATGCTTTAACCCACTACGCCATCAGACCTTACAAAAGAAGTAGATAGTTCGAGATATATATCTCAAACATCTCCACCTCCCGAAGGCACCAGATGAGTGAGGGGTCAGTCTGCATTTTTCATCAAGCCACTGTCAATGTGAGAGAACTCGTGTCCAGCTTATAAGCCTATACTTGCATAAACCACAAGTGAAGATTAACAATCTTTGGACAACACCCACCAGTGGGACTCTAACCCAGAAACACAACTACCTTCCAGTAGCCGGCATAACTAGTATGCTTTAACCCACTACGCCATCAGACCTTACAAAAGAAGTAGATAGTTCGAGATATATATCTCAAACATCTCCACCTCCCGAAGGCACCAGATGAGTGAGGGGTCAGTCTGCATTTTTCATCAAGCCACTGTCAATGTGAGAGAACTTGTGTCCAGCTTATAAGCCTATACTTGCATAAACCACAAGTGAAGATTAACAATCTTTGGACAACACCCACCAGTGGGACTCGAACCAAGAAAGCACAACTACCTTCCAGTAGCCGGCATAACTAGTATGCTTTAACCCACTACGCCATCAGACCTTACAAAAGAAGTAGATAGTTCGAGATATATATCTCAAACATCTCCACCTCCCGAAGGCACCAGATGAGTGAGGGGTCAGTCTGCATTTTTCATCAAGCCACTGTCAATGTGAGAGAACTCGTGTCCAGCTTATAAGCCTATACTTGCATAAACCACAAGTGAAGATTAACAATCTTTGGACAACACCCACCAGTGGGACTCGAACCCAGAAAGCACAACTACCTTCCAGTAGCCGGCATAACTAGTATGCTTTAACCCACTACGCCATCAGACCTTACAAAAGAAGTAGATAGTTCGAGATATATATCTCAAACATCTCCACCTCCCGAAGGCACCAGATGAGTGAGGGGTCAGTCTGCATTTTTCATCAAGCCACTGTCAATGTGAGAGAACTCGTATCCAGCTTATAAGCCTATACTTGCATAAACCACAAGTGAAGATTAACAATCTTTGGACAACACCCACCAGTGGGACTCGAACCCAGAAAGCACAACTACCTTCCAGTAGCCGGCATAACTAGTATGCTTTAACCCACTACGCCATCAGACCTTACAAAAGAAGTAGATAGTTCGAGATATATATCTCAAACATCTCCACCTCCCGAAGGCACCAGATGAGTGAGGGGTCAGTCTGCATTTTTCATCAAGCCACTGTCAATGTGAGAGAACTCGTGTCCAGCTTATAAGCCTATACTTGCATAAACCACAAGTGAAGATTAACAATCTTTGGACAACACCCACCAGTGGGACTCGAACCCAGAAAGCACAACTACCTTCCAGTAGCCGGCATAACTAGTATGCTTTAACCCACTACGCCATCAGACCTTACAAAAGAAGTAGATAGTTCGAGATATATATCTCAAACATCTCCACCTCCCGAAGGCACCAGATGAGTGAGGGGTCAGTCTGCATTTTTCATCAAGCCACTGTCAATGTGAGAGAACTCGTGTCCAGCTTATAAGCCTATACTTGCATAAACCACAAGTGAAGATTAACAATCTTTGGACAACACCCACCAGTGGGACTCGAACCCAGAAACACAACTACCTTCCAGTAGCCGGCATAACTAGTATGCTTTAACCCACTACGCCATCAGACCTTACAAAAGAAGTAGATAGTTCGAGATATATATCTCAAACATCTCCACCTCCCGAAGGCACCAGATGAGTGAGGGGTCAGTCTGCATTTTTCATCAAGCCACTGTCAATGTGAGAGAACTCGTGTCCAGCTTATAAGCCTATACTTGCATAAACCACAAGTGAAGATTAACAATCTTTGGACAACACCCACCAGTGGGACTCGAACCCAGAAAGCACAACTACCTTCCAGTAGCCGGCATAACTAGTATGCTTTAACCCACTACGCCATCAGACCTTACAAAAGAAGTAGATAGTTCGAGATATATATCTCAAACATCTCCACCTCCCGAAGGCACCAGATGAGTGAGGGGTCAGTCTGCATTTTTCATCAAGCCACTGTCAATGTGAGAGAACTCGTGTCCAACTTATAAGCCTATACTTGCATAAACCACAAGTGAAGATTAACAATCTTTGGACAACACCCACCAGTGGGACTCGAACCCAGAAAGCACAACTACCTTCCAGTAGCCGGCATAACTAGTATGCTTTAACCCACTACGCCATCAGACCTTACAAAAGAAGTAGATAGTTCGAGATATATATCTCAAACATCTCCACCTCCCGAAGGCACCAGATGAGTGAGGGGTCAGTCTGCATTTTTCATCAAGCCACTGTCAATGTGAGAGAACTCGTGTCCAGCTTATAAGCCTATACTTGCATAAACCACAAGTGAAGATTAACAATCTTTGGACAACACCCACCAGTGGGACTCTAACCCAGAAACACAACTACCTTCCAGTAGCCGGCATAACTAGTATGCTTTAACCCACTACGCCATCAGACCTTACAAAAGAAGTAGATAGTTCGAGATATATATCTCAAACATCTCCACCTCCCGAAGGCACCAGATGAGTGAGGGGTCAGTCTGCATTTTTCATCAAGCCACTGTCAATGTGAGAGAACTCGTGTCCAGCTTATAAGCCTATACTTGCATAAACCACAAGTGAAGATTAACAATCTTTGGACAACACCCACCAGTGGGACTCGAACCAAGAAAGCACAACTACCTTCCAGTAGCCGGCATAACTAGTATGCTTTAACCCACTACGCCATCAGACCTTACAAAAGAAGTAGATAGTTCGAGATATATATCTCAAACATCTCCACCTCCCGAAGGCACCAGATGAGTGAGGGGTCAGTCTGCATTTTTCATCAAGCCACTGTCAATGTGAGAGAACTCGTGTCCAGCTTATAAGCCTATACTTGCATAAACCACAAGTGAAGATTAACAATCTTTGGACAACACCCACCAGTGGGACTCGAACCCAGAAAGCACAACTACCTTCCAGTAGCCGGCATAACTAGTATGCTTTAACCCACTACGCCATCAGACCTTACAAAAGAAGTAGATAGTTCGAGATATATATCTCAAACATCTCCACCTCCCGAAGGCACCAGATGAGTGAGGGGTCAGTCTGCATTTTTCATCAAGCCACTGTCAATGTGAGAGAACTCGTGTCCAGCTTATAAGCCTATACTTGCATAAACCACAAGTGAAGATTAACAATCTTTGGACAACACCCACCAGTGGGACTCGAACCCAGAAAGCACAACTACCTTCCAGTAGCCGGCATAACTAGTATGCTTTAACCCACTACGCCATCAGACCTTACAAAAGAAGTAGATAGTTCGAGATATATATCTCAAACATCTCCACCTCCCGAAGGCACCAGATGAGTGAGGGGTCAGTCTGCATTTTTCATCAAGCCACTGTCAATGTGAGAGAACTCGTGTCCAGCTTATAAGCCTATACTTGAATAAACCACAAGTGAAGATTAACAATCTTTGGACAACACCCACCAGTGGGACTCGAACCCAGAAAGCACAACTACCTTCCAGTAGCCGGCATAACTAGTATGCTTTAACCCACTACGCCATCAGACCTTACAAAAGAAGTAGATAGTTCGAGATATATATCTCAAACATCTCCACCTCCCGAAGGCACCAGATGAGTGAGGGGTCAGTCTGCATTTTTCATCAAGCCACTGTCAATGTGAGAGAACTCGTGTCCAGCTTATAAGCCTATACTTGCATAAACCACAAGTGAAGATTAACAATCTTTGGACAACACCCACCAGTGGGACTCGAACCCAGAAAGCACAACTACCTTCCAGTAGCCGGCATAACTAGTATGCTTTAACCCACTACGCCATCAGACCTTACAAAAGAAGTAGATAGTTCGAGATATATATCTCAAACATCTCCACCTCCCGAAGGCACCAGATGAGTGAGGGGTCAGTCTGCATTTTTCATCAAGCCACTGTCAATGTGAGAGAACTCGTGTCCAGCTTATAAGCCTATACTTGCATAAACCACAAGTGAAGATTAACAATCTTTGGACAACACCCACCAGTGGGACTCGAACCCAGAAAGCACAACTACCTTCCAGTAGCCGGCATAACTAGTATGCTTTAACCCACTACGCCATCAGACCTTACAAAAGAAGTAGATAGTTCGAGATATATATCTCAAACATCTCCACCTCCCGAAGGCACCAGATGAGTGAGGGGTCAGTCTGCATTTTTCATCAAGCCACTGTCAATGTGAGAGAACTCGTGTCCAGCTTATAAGCCTATACTTGCATAAACCACAAGTGAAGATTAACAATCTTTGGACAACACCCACCAGTGGGACTCGAACCCAGAAAGCACAACTACCTTCCAGTAGCCGGCATAACTAGTATGCTTTAACCCACTACGCCATCAGACCTTACAAAAGAAGTAGATAGTTCGAGATATATATCTCAAACATCTCCACCTCCCGAAGGCACCAGATGAGTGAGGGGTCAGTCAGCATTTTTCATTTATAAATATATGCATATTTATATATATAAATATGCATATATATATATATATATCTATATATATATATATATATATATATATATATATATATATATATATATATATATATATATATATATATATATATATGTATATATTATTAAATATGACCGAAAAAGTAAGATTAATAATTCTAACACGAATTTTCTCAATCTTTCGTACATTTCTTTTCACTGTTGGAGGTAATTCAAAAATCAATTCTCCAAAATCCAATTTTTATTTCTAGTCTGACGCGACACGAGCGCGTTTCGTAAAACTTATTACATTTTCAAAGACTTTTTAGTTTACAAATACACAACTGAATAGAACTTACACATCTCCGATTTTGTTTATATCTACATTTGAGTGAGGTGGATGGGGTGAGGTGGCATTAATAGGGTATTAATTTCATCAACACAAGACAGAACAAGAGGTGGCATTAATAGGGTATTAATTTCATCAACACAAGACAGAACACGAAACAATGGGTATTGAAATGGAAGTGATCGTAGAAAGCCTATTGGTCCATATTTTAATTTTGATATAATTATTTCGTGTAACATTGCATTGGAATTGAGCTGTGTCATTTACCATACTGTTCATTCTGTGAGTATAGTTTATTTATTTTTTCATTATTTTCATTTCGTTTTTTTAACTTTTCTTCTTATGTTTCAGTGATGGGAACATCACATCATTTGATGTTCTCATTTTTCTGATGGGAACATCGGATCATATGGGAACGCATCGGACAGGGGAGTGGAGAATGGTGGGGAGGACAAGGGAGTAGTGGATGATGGGGAGGACGAGGGGATGGGGGAGGGGGGGAATGGTGGGGTGAATGCGAGAATGGGGGAGTGGCGGGGATGGTGGGGAGGACAAGGCGATGGGAAGGGGGGAATGGTGGGGAGGACGAGGAGATGGAGGGGGGGAGTGGAAGAGGATGAGGGGAACAGAGGAGGGGGGGAAAGGTGGTGAGGACGAGGGGACGTAGGATGGTTTGGAGGATCAGGGGACGGGGAGTGGGGGAATGTTGGGGAGGACAAGGGCGTGGGGGGAGGATGAGGGGATGAGGGAGGCGGGAAGGTCGGGAGTGAGCAAAGAGTCAGCAAACCAGGCATTCTCTATATCTCCTCAGACAATGAAATAAAAAAAATATTGTATACCCACAAGCATTTTTAATTCTGAAATTAACATATTAGAAACGTGCGCATTTTCTTTTCTTTTTTTCCATTCCTGAGCCACAACAACACGAGGCCAGGCATATATATATATATATATATATATATATATATATATATATATATATATATATATATATATATATATATATATATATATATATATATATATATATATATATATATATATATATATATATATATATATATATATATATATATATATATATATATATATATATATATATATATATATATATATATATATATATATATATATATATATATATATATATATATATATATATATATATATACACACATATATATATATATGTATATATATATATACACACATATATAAGCAAGGAGAGTGTAGAGACTGACCTCAGTTGGAAGGCGAGGTGGGAGAGGGCCTTCCTGGCGAGACCAGCGGATGACGGGCTGCGGGTTGCCGTGAGCGCTACACTCTAGCGTCACGGTAGAGCCCTTAGGAACATGCTGCTCTGGCGGGTCCTGGGCCTTGATGGTGGGTGCGAACTGGACATCGAGGGTGTGCTTCAGCTGTACAGGCGGCTCCATCTCGAAGGTACAGAGAAAGGTCCCGGCGTCTCTGGGTCTGGCGCCCGTGATGGTGAGACGGGCGCCGTCCACAGCGATGCGGGAGTCCCGGATCACTCTCTCACTCCCCACAGATATCAGCTTCTCCCTCCCTCCATTGGCAGGTATTTTCTTAATGATGAGCTTGTTAACACCTGTAAGGATCCACGCCAAAACCACTCACTCGTATTAGCTGTGACAATTACCTCACACGTAAACAATCAAGTCACCTTGAACTACACACAAATGAATGGCGTTTAACTATTACAATGGAATACATGTAGTTGCGGAATGATTGAATAATAAAACCGTGTCATATCAGTAGAGAATCAGCTGCTTATACAGTTACCTGCGCACAAATATGTTCTCCTCTGACCCACAATCAGAAAACTTTACGACTATATTTACCCAAATATAGTCATAAAAAATAAGACAAAATGCAAGATATATGTAACAGGAACATCGGTTCAGCTCTGCCATAACTGATCATACAGATCATTGAAAACACCTCTGAGGAATAGAGTTGATCATCATGCTACACCTGCTACTGGATGCCACACACCATACAACACCCGCTACAGGAGGCCACACACCATACAACACCTGCTACTGGAGGCCACACACCATACAACACCCGCTACAGGCCACACAAGTAGTGGAAACCGGGCCTACGACCGGTTTTCATTTTTTCATGGGCCGGTCATAGGCCCCGGGGTTTTTTCGATTTTTTCCCCCGGCCGGTCGTAGGCCCTGGGGTATTTTCGATTTTTTTTCCAAGGCCGGTCGTAGGCCCCTGGGTTTTCTCGATTTTTTTTCCAAGGCCGGTCGTAGGCTCCGGAGTTTTTCCATGTTTTTCCCCAGACCGGTCGTAGGCCCCGGGGAATTTTCGATTTTTTTTCCAAGGCCGGTCGTAGGCCCCTGGGTTTTCTCGATTTTTTTTCCAAGGCCGGTCGTAAGCTCCTGGGTTTTCTCGATTTTTTTTCCAAGGCCGGTCGTAGGCCGCTGGGTTTTCTCGATTTTTTTTCCAAGACCGGTTGTAGGCTCCTGGGTTTTCTCGATTTTTTCCAAAGCCGGTCGTAGGCCCCGGAGTTTTTTCATGTTTTTCCCACGGCCGGTCGTAGGCTCCTGGATTTTCTCGATTTTTTTTCCAAGTCCGGTCGTAGGCCCCTGGGTTTTCTCGAATTTTTTCCGAAGGCCGGTCGTAGGCCCCTGGGTTTTCTTTATTTTTTTCCCAAGCCTGAACTTGGCCCCCTGTCATTTTCGCTCAAGGGGATTAAACGGCCGCCTCCAGTCATCCCAAAATTTCGTTAGCTCAGTGACCCTGCACAGGCACGTTAAAGGGGATTAAAAAGTCGGTCATAGTCCTCGAGGTTTTCTCAAATTTTTACACCAAGCCGAACATAGTACCCTGTCATTTAAATCTTTTTACTTCCAATCTATGTTAACCAGAACATCAACTGATACTATTAGATGATGAACTTCAGTAGGTCTATTATTTCTCTATTAATACCCCATTTCTTCTCCATTTATACACATCAATAATGTAACTCCATTAATATTCAGAAGGTTCTATTTATTCTCCTTACTTATCTGGAAGCTTTATATTTATAGCGTCCGGTCAAGGATCGTTTATTGAGCATAGGAATGAATGAATGAATGAAACCCAGAGCAACACAGAGCGTGAATTATCATGTAGCGTGGCGTTCAGCCCTATTACCGAACCAGTATTTACCCAAGTCTATTTCCTAAATTTAAAACTTATCCAATTTATACCCATTGCTTCGTGTTCTGTCTCGTGTTTATAGTATTATTATCCCCCTTTACTATGTTCCATTTTGTCACACCTCTATCATGTCACCCCTATTTCTTCGTCTTTCTAGAGAAAGTAATTTGAGCTTTGTCAATCTTTCTTCGGAGATTGCTTATTGAGCATAGGGCAAAATAAAAATGAAAACCCACTGTCATCCATTTGTATGAAAACAGTCCCCCTGCCAGGCATGGTGACTTCAATGCGATTCAGTAGTAATCCAATATTGCTGCATAAACGCATAAATATATTTGCACTTGCAAAAATATATATGCACATCTCACATTCGCTCAAAAAACATGCCTCCCTACGCCTTGCTGTAGAATATAAGAAATCAAAATACTCATTCAGTGTACATATATATATAAATTACAATGAATAAAAGCAAGCCTCTCATGTTTTGAAATAAGGCCTTCTGCAGTTACCTTCTTTTCTGACGTCATCATCCCTAATGCGGCGCGACGCGCCAATGAGCTCAAAGCTTCTAGCCTACGTGCTAAATGCAGATCCTAGGAGGTTCACACATTAGTGCGAACTCTTAATCAGGCTCAATACCTCAACTGTACTCTGTGCTTCATCAGAGACGATATTCAGCTACCTTCTAGGTTATCTTGAGATGATTTCGGGGCTTTTTTAGTGTCCCTGCGGCCCAGTCCTCGACCAGGCCTCCACCCCCAGGAAGCAACCCGTGACAGCTGACTATCACCCAGGTACCTATTTTACTGCTAGGTAACAGGGGCATAGGGTGAAAGAAACTCTGCCCATTGTTTCTCGCTGGCGCCTGGGATCGAACCCACGACCACAGGATCACAAGTCCCGCGTGTTGTCCGCTCGACTGACCGGCTCCCTTAATATCCCAATCCCAATTTCCGCTCATTGCTCATATTTTCTGTTATTCATTTCATAAACCCTATCAAACCATCCTAACCTAACTTATTATATAACAAACAAATACATTTCTACAGACCGTTGTTGTTGTTTAGCGACGTCGCAAAAAGCGACCTCAGTATAGGGATAATGTATTGCTGGCCATTAGCATATAAGTGTTAAGGCACCACAGCACCTGACTGTTCAAACTATGTATGACGTCACCAGATGACCAATGCGGCCTTTAGCGTCCTACTAGCATATGTATTTAATGTTATTATTCAAAATGGCTAGACTAACCATCCCCACCTAACCTAATCAGAGGTTTAAGAATATACATTTTAATCATCCACAACTGTAATTATTATTCGGTAATAAGTGCAAAAGTATAACAACAACCCAAATGTCGTACCGCAATTTAAGCAGAATCGTACATCTGGCAGCATAGCAGGTGAGCTGAACATAAGAATAAAACTAACTGCAGAAGTCCTATTGGCCCATACGAGGCAGCTCCTATATATTTCCACCGAATCTCATTCATATTCATGTCCACTCTATGCTTAAAACAACCAAGGGGTCCCACTTAAAGTATTAGTTTACAATAATAGTTTTAATAAATAGCTCTCATTCTAGTTTTATACACAACAGCAATTATGAAACCCTATAGCTAGATATCGTACTATAATCCACAAGTAGTTACCACACATCTGGCAGCACAGCGGATTAGTAGCTGTGTTGATAGGCTAGTCAACTGTCCTCACATCCATCAAATAGCTATCCAAATGTCGCACCTCAATTCATCCATCTAGCAACTTAGCTGGATGCTAGTCACTATATTCATAGCCTAATCATTTCTACACCTCAAAAATAAAAAATCCTAGTTTCTAAACCAACACTCGCAAATACATGCATACATACCTACACATACTCCACAACCCATACATTCATAGAGAATAGCCTAGTTTTTTGCCACCATTTCCCCCATTAATCAGATGTAATTTATGCCATACACAGAAAATACAGCAGTTACACGCCAAATATGCCATTTATGCACAAAATATGTTATTTACACTCAAAATATACCATCACACAAAAATATGTCATTTATAGACAAAAATATGACATTTTCATACAAAATATGTCAGTTGCACACAAAAATGTACAATTTACACAATATTGCATGTACACTTAGAGTATAACATTTACACAAAGTATGGTATTTGCACAAATATATCAAAATGCTTATATATTTAGACAATCAAAAATGCGCTTTCACTAAAATTACACAATTTCACAAACATAATTTTCACAAAATACCCACACATTGTCTCATAAACCAAAATACACTTACACCATGAACATCTATTTTTTCAGATTACAGAGCTTACACAAAATACACAATTTGCACTCAAAAATACAGTTGCACCAGTTCCACTTCAACAAATTAAAAACACAACTTGCATAAATGCACTATTAGCACAAAAATTATTATAAAACATGGACAATTATTACACAAATTGTGTGATTATTATACATCTTTGCACAATTAATACAAGCAAACTTGCTATATAATTACTCAACTTGCACAATGACAATCAATACACAAAGGTATAAATAAACAATTCGTCTATATGCAATTACACAACATGCGCAATTAATACACAACTTTCACAAATAATGCACATCTTTCATAATTATTACACAACTTGCACAAATACATATCTAGCACAAATACGTACAATACATAACTACCCCAAATATGAAAATACACAACTAGCATAAATACACGATTTACACAAATACAATTACGACATTTACACAATTAATACACAAATATTAAAAAAATATAATCAATACACAACTTACCAAAATATGAACAATACATAACTAGCACATATTCATTAAACACACAACTACACAATACACAATTTAAAGAAATATAATCAATACATAATTGCAATAATCATACAACTTATGCAAAATACATAATCTGCACAATTAATACACAAGTATATTAATTGTGCTATATATGTACAAATACAAACACAACCAACTAGGTTAAACAATACACAATTTGCATGATATTTTTCTAGATATTTTTCTATCGAGGGCTGGGGTTGTTGCTGTTGCGAACTCGTCGGAACCAGTGGTTGGAGGCATTTGTTTGGGTTTAAACTGTTAGTAGATAGTGGTATGGGAATTGATATGGAGGAAGGAGGTAATAAAAGTATGTATTTGTGGGAGAAAAGAATTGGCAAATTGATCAGGGCAAGAGAAGGGCCTCAAAATAACAATTCACTTAGGGTATATTACACTAACAGTAGAAGTCTAAGAAACAAAATAAACGAATTAAATGATCATGTCTGTACAGAAAAAAATAGATATTATTGCACTTACCGAAACGTGGATGAATGTAGAAAATAGAGAACTATTAGCTGAATATCAAATAAATGGATTTAAACTATTTCACACAGATAGATATATTAGACGAGGAGGGGGAGTAGCCATATATGTTAGGGACAATTTGAAATGTAGTCTCAAAGAGGTAATCAAAACTGAGCCACACACAGAAACTATTTGGATAGAATTAAACGAAAAAGCAAATAATATTATAATAGGAGCTATATATAGGCCACCAAATTTAGACAGAATGGAAGCAAAGCATATATGGAATGAAATATCTAGAGCATTTAGATCTAAAAGTATTTGTGTCATGGGTGACTTTAATTTTAGTGGTATAAACTGGATTAACAGAACATTGAATAATGAAGCAGAAGATTTTATAGAATTAATTGATGATTACTTTCTTATGCAACACATTAAGGAACCAATGCGAGAAAATAATATTTTAGATTTAGTGTTAACTAACAGGGAAACACAGATTAATGACATCGAAATTGGGGGTGAACTTAGGAACAGTGATCACAAAAAAATCAAATTTAGCATAGAGTGGAATAGATCCGCAGGAGAAAATTCTGTTGAAGTGCCAAACTTTCGTAAAACTAATTTTAATATCCTAAGAATTTTTTGAGGGCAAATAGATTGGAAAGTCTTGGGTATAGGTGGGGGAGGGCCGGTCTTGGAGCAAGACGTGAACCCAGCGATGTGTGATGTAGAGGAAGATGTCGATTTGGATTCAAAATATAACTTATTTACAAATATTCTAAGCAAAGCACAGAAAAGTAGTATACCTTACAAATTAAATAGATTAAATATAAATGACCCGAAATGGATAACAATGGATCTGAAAAACCTTATAGGTAGAAAGAGAGCTTGGTACAAAAGGATTAAGAATGGGGAAGTCAGTTTAGAACAAGAATTCGCACAACTGGTTAGAAATGTTAAAAAAAGAGATTAGGAGAGCAAAAAGAAACTATGAAGTTCGTATAACAGGCCAAGCAAAGACAAATTTTTTGCCTAAATTTTTTTTTCAGTTATATCGAACAAAGGTTAGGGAAAGGATAGGTCCATTAAAAACCGAGACAGGTCAGATAACGGATAATGACGAAGAGATGAGTAGTATTTTTAATAAATATTTTATCTCTGTATTTACTAAAGAAGAACTTAACTCTATGCCTTCAGCCGAGCAAGTCTATGTGGGTGGGGACGAAGACAGGGTGACTAGTCTAACAGTTATCAGGGATGATATTATTAAACAAATATTAAAACTCAAACCAAACAAATCCCCAGGGCCGGATGAAGTGTTTGCCAGGGTGCTTAAAGAATGCTTTGCGATCCATTGTCTACCATATTTAACAAATCATTAGAGTCAGGCAGAGTGCTAGAGTCGTGGAAGCTTGCTAATGTGGTACCAAGTTTTAAGAAAGTGAAAATATATTCCTACCTTAAATATAGAGTACAGGAGTTTTTACAGGAGGCCACACACACCATGCAACACCCGCAACAGGAGGCCAAACACCATGATACACCCGCTTCAGGAGGTCACACACCATACAACACCAGCTACGGGAGGTCACAGCCATGCAACAGTCACTACAAGAGACCATGCAACACCCGCTACAGGAGGCCACACACCATGCAACACCCACTAAAGGAGGCCACACACCATGCAACACCCACTAAAGGAGGCCACACACTATGCAACACCCGTTACAGGAACCCACACATCATGCAACACCCACTACAGGAGGCCACACACCATACAACACTCACTAAAGGAGGCCACACACAATACAACACCTGCTTCAGGAGGCCACACACACCATACAACGCCTGCTACAGGAGGTCATACACCATACAAAACCTGCTACAGGAGGCCACACACCATAGAACACCTGCTACAGGAAGTCACACACAATACAACACCTGCTACAGGAGGCCACACACCATACAACGCCCGATACAGGAGGCCACACACACCATACAACACCTGCTACAGGAGGCCACACACCATAGAAC
This sequence comes from Procambarus clarkii, assembly GCF_040958095.1. Taxonomy (NCBI): domain Eukaryota; kingdom Metazoa; phylum Arthropoda; class Malacostraca; order Decapoda; family Cambaridae; genus Procambarus; species Procambarus clarkii. Next base: position 9,348,534 of record NC_091190.1, on the reverse strand, counting down.
ACCTGCTACAGGAGGCCACATACCATACAACACCTGCTACAGGAGGCCACACACCATACAACGCCCGATACAGGAG